>NC_136936.1:42562192-42577192 GCF_949987615.1 Pollachius pollachius
AGTTTGTGTGTGTGTGTGTGTGTGTGTGTGTGTGTGTGTGTGTGTGTGTGTGTGTGTGTGTGTGCCAGGTTTTGTGAGTGTCCACATTAGCAAGCATTCATATTAAGAGTGTGTTGTTAGGAGTGCACTGTTTTTGTGTACTTGTGGGAACATACATGTTCACTGTGCACTCACATGTGCAAGCTAGTGTGTGAATTCAAAGATGATGTGCATAAGAACTGCCCTGTGCCGCATAAACACACACACACACAAACACACACACACACACACACACACACACGCATGCAACCATGCACGCACATACACACAAACACACAAACACACACACACACACACACACACTGCAGTAGTTTAGGACCTCCGAGTTGCACCATCTCTTTCACATGGTAATGAGAATGTAAAACACATCTGTTCTTCTCCTCCCACACACACACACACACATACACACACCTAAACACACACACAAACACACACACACACACATACAACCAAAGGCACACACACATGCGCAAACACACAGAAACACTCAATCTCAGACAAACACACACACACACACACACACACACACACACGCACACACACACACACGCACACAAACACACACACACACACACACACACACACACACACACACAGAGCATTCCCTGCAGAGTGTGTCTGAATAGCATCCCTACCAGGTAGCGATCAAGAGAGCAGGCTCTCCTTCTGTCCTCTAACCCCTGGCGGCCCTGAGGGCTGAGTGACCCCTGAACCTAGGGATGGATGGATGGCCTGGATCCAAGTGGGGGGCCCCCTGCCGATATGCTGGCTGCTGTTACCATTTCAAACCTGAGCAGGGCAATATCTGCTCCGTGGAAATACGGGATGCGGCAGGCGAGTGGGAGGGCAGGGGGGGGGGGGGGAGGTCTTCATATACATCACCAAAAGGCATTTAGTGGGGAGGAGGGGGGGAGGGGGGCTAGTTTCCTCTGCTCTTGATTCTTAACCCGCAGGAGAAGACTGAGTAGGTGTGAGCTTGTGCGCGTGGTTGTGTGCGCGAGTGTGTGTGCGTGTGTGTGTGTGTGTGTGTATGTAAGAGACCTGAGGTGGAGAACTGTGCACCCTGGCTCCGAGCATTACCTGACCCTGTTTCTGTTTTGTTTGTTTCAAAATACAAATTACATGCTGTTAACTACTATATAGCTCTGGATATAGATATGTATATGACCACCCTGTCTCTCTCTCACACACACGCACACACACACACACACACACACACACACACACACACGCACACACGCACACACACGCACGCACAAACACACACACACAGGCACACAGAAGGAACCGTACACACTCCTGCTCAGGGGGATGGAGCACTATGAGCTGGACAGGCAGTAAATATTTGAGAAGCTATTGTTCCCAGAGTCACTTCCTCTGGGACCTGGTGAGGACTGGGACTTTTCCCACTTGTTGGAAAGTCTGGAAGAGGGTGTGGAGGAGGGGAGGGCGGAGAAGGGGGTGGGAGGGGTAGAGCAAAAAGCTACAATCTTGTACATCTCATCCTGCACTTGTGCACATCTCAGCACGGCGGTCTCTGATTCAAAGTGAACGCCGACCCATGTCTGAACGTATGTAAAGAGAGGCCACATACTGGGGACGGGAAGAAAAGGGAAAGTGAAGGAAAAGAAGGGAAAACCAAGGAAAGGAAAGGGAAATAAAGAAAATAAAAGGAAGTCCAAGGAAAGGGAATCCAAGGAAAGGGAATCTAAGGAAAGGAAAGGAGGTCTAAGGGAAGGAAAGAAAAAGGAAAATAAGGCAAAAGCCCCACAAGGCGAACGACTAATCGGGACGTATAGGCCTTGAGCCCTGGCAGCGTTTTAATTCTGTTGTGATCCCCTTGTGCTGTGGGAATAATCCCAGCAGCAGACCTGGGTGATTGAATTAAAGGTTAGGTTGTTGACACGGCTGCACAGGCCTCGACTCCTGTCTTTCTGCTTGGGGGCCCGTACGGGACTTCTAGGGGATTCTGGCAAGAATAACCTGGTTGTTTGCTCGCTATGCAGATGGAGAATCTAAGACTCTAAGAATGAGAAGAGGAGAAGGAAAAAAAACTCTAAATTGCCAATGGAGAGAGGGCGAGGGAGAGAGAGAGAGAGAGAGAGAGAGAGAGAGAGAGAGAGAGAGAGAGAGAGAGAGAGAGAGAGAGAGAGAGTTTCCATCACCAACCTGTTGGCAGGCTGCTGTATCATTATGGTCGCACTACCCTGCCTTTCCCCTGTGCGGTCGACCATTTTGAAAACAAAAAGGGAGCGCTCTGTAATTCACCCCTAGCAGGGGAGGGAGGGGGGGTGTGTGGGGGGTTGGTGGGGGGGGGGGGGGTGAGCGGGAGCCAATCAGTTCTATTTTCCCTGAGAAATGTATGTTTCCGTGGGTTTGTTTGGGGGGGGCAGAGAGAGAGCACATCATATGAATCCATCTGAGCATATGAGAGTGTGTGTGTCTGTATGTACGCATGTGTGCACGCATGCGTGGATGTGTGTGTGTGTGTGTGTGTGTGTGTGTGTGTGTGTGTGTGCGCGCGTGACGGGGCTGTTCACAGGGTGGGGGGTGCTCGCTGCAAGCCTTTAAATGTGCCAAGGAAAATGTCTCTGAGCCCCTTATTAAAAAGTTAGACCCTGGGCGTGCTTTATCTCCGAGGTGGCTCTCCTCGCTTTCTAAAAAAAGGGGCAAGCGAGCTAGGGTACGAGAGATGGAGAGAGAGAGAGAGAGATAGAGAGAGAGAGAGAGATAGAGAGAGAGAGAGAGACAGAGAGGGACAGAGAGAGGGAGAGAGAGAGAGAGAGAGAGAGAGAGGGAGAGAGAGAGAGAGAGAGAAAGGGAGAGAGAGAGAGAGAGAGAAAGGGAGAGAGCCTTTGAGTAACAGGACACCACGTCGGGGGCTTAAAAAAAAAAGGTTGGCCCGCACTGGTGGTCCTCAGCCGTTACAGTCAAACACTGCCAGCAAAACGAGCCCCTGAGAGGGCTGAGGTGTGTGTGTGAGTGAGTGTGTGCAAAACACTAGGCAAAATAGAGAGAGAGAGAGAGAGAGAAGGGAAGGAAAGGAGAACAAAACGGCTTAAGAGAAGAAGTGAGTCATTCTGACCTGGAGATAAGACAGTAGGGAGAACTTCACTACGAATCCAACTGACACATGTACATTTCAGAGCCCAGTGTGCTCGCAAATGCATGTGTGTGTGTGTGTGTGTGTGTGGTGTGTATGTGTTTGGGTCATGTGTATGTGTGTGCGTTATCATTGCTTTGTTATCAGTCCTAAAGCGTAAGGTGTGACGCTAAACACACACACACACACACACACGTACACAAACACACAAGTTCCTCTTCGAAAATGTCAGGGGGTGGGGGGGCGGTTAGGTCACACCAGGGCCCTTCAAGTGAGGAACTTAATCAGGTTTTGACACCTTGAGCTCTGTGGGGTACAATTTGTTCCTTCCTTCTCGTTTTATTTTTTTAAGATAAAAAATACAACGATAAAGCTGTTTCATTGCTGGGCTGTCACTTGAAACCCCCTCATACACCTATGCCCCCCCCCCCCCCGCACACACACACAAAAACACACTGTGTGATGTACCTTGTGGGGGGTTAAAGGTTATATGTTTAGAACAGTGCCTCGTTATAATAATAATAATAATAATAATAATAATAATAATAATAATAATAATAATAATAATAAGTCATTGATCACATAATTTGTTCCTTTAAGATTTGAGAAAGCTGATTCAATTGAATTCAATTTAATAGTTGAATACTCATAAAGAGTAGTACAAATATCACCTGAGAGGAAAACCTATTCGTCCGCACAAGAGCAGAATTCATTGGCGGTTTGGGAAACTATGTTTATCAAAGATACTATGTAAAACATGACAAAAAGCTAACACTGCGTAGGACAGTTAGAACAGCCCGGTCCCTCTCACCTCGAGAGGTGGGTGTAACATTTTGCAACGGTGTGTCGCTGATTACATAAAACACTGCTGCTGCTCTCTGATAAGCCTCTTAGAGATAGATACCAAACGGACAGGGGAGAGAGCAGAGTGATAGAGAGACAGAGGGAGAGAGAGGGAGAGAGAGAGAGAGATGGTTTGTGTGAGTGTACATGCATGTTTATGTGTGTGGGTGGTGCATATTTCTGTGTGTGTGTGTGTGTGTGTGTGTGTGTGTGTGTGTGTTGGTGTGTGTTGGTGTAAAGGAGCTAAAGGGAAGGTCAGAGGTGTGAAGAGTTTTTTTTCCATGTCTTTTTGTTGCAAAACACAATTAGTCAACCCTCAAGCACTTTCTCCCATGCACTGGGGATTCAACTCACCCAGAGCAGCGGTGTGTGTGTGTGTGTGTGTGTGTGTGCGTGGGTGTGTGTGTGTGTGTGTGTGTGTGCGTGTGTGTGTGTGTGTATTTATTGTCTATCCACACTCACACATAACTGTGAGAACGTGTGTTTTTTGTGGGTATGGGGCTGGTGCATGTCTGAAACAGAAGTGAGAGAGGGGAACGAGAGATTGAGTGAGAGAAAAAAAAAGCGATGTATAAATAAGAAATTGCAGACACACCGCAGCAAAGGTAAAAAAAAAAAAAAAAGTTCCCCTTTTGAACAACACAAATTCAGTCATTTAATTAATCATCAACCGTCGCGGAACCGTGTTCGTGCGTTCGTGTGTCTGTGTGTGTGTGTGTGTGTGTGTATGGGGGGGGGTTTGGGGGGGATGGGTTAGGGCATTGAAAGCCGAACACCCCCACCGCTGCAAATCTAGGCTGCCTAAGAGAAGTCTGAGCTGAATAATGGATACACGGGGCGCTTACACTTTTGGCAATGATGAGGCAGTTTGAGGATCTGCAGCCCACTAGCCCCTCTGGAGGCTGGGGAGGCCTGCTTCCAAAACGGCCTGAATTATTCATCTTCCCAGGTGGGATAGAGAGGCGGGAGAGGGTGTGGAGGAAGGGGACAGGGGGGGGGTCGGTGGGCTCGGATTGTTTCTCTATAAAGGCAAACGGGAAGAAAAGGAGTGTTCATTGTCAAATCCCTCCGATGAATACCTACTTCCATGCTTAAAGGGGAGGATACGAATCGAATAAAAGTTCAAATAAGGAAATAAAGAAAGGAAACTGCACAGAGAGAGCTGGGAAATGAAATCTTGACACGCCTGACGTGAATATTATAGACGGGAGGGAATCCGAGAGACGATCCCTTGATGTGACTGAAAGCGCACAGGACAAATAATTGATGCTTGTGCAGGTGCCTCAAACTTTCCTCTCCTTAAGTCATCCCATTGTTATCCCTGCGTGGTAGAAGTAGAAGTATCTACAACCTCCCACCTCTTTGTCTGTGGCTCCACGGGCCACCCCCCCTCCCCCCAGCTCGACTGGGCGCCGGTGGGCTCTGGTCATCAGAGGGGGGCGGGGCCTTTAACCAATGCGAAACCCAACAGTGTAGACAGTGTTATTTGCAAACTTTGGCCGCCATTGGTTTCTCCCTCAGGTGAGTTGGGTTTCATTCAGCTCCATTGGAGCGAGCTCTGCCTGTTTTGGCAGCAGAACCAAGGGGAGACATGGGAAGGCTTGGAGCTCCAGTACTGATTGTGTTCCCTTGAGAGAAGCATTTCATTTTCTTTTCTCGTTTTTTTTTGTAATTTTTGTTCCTGTTTTCAGTCTCCATGGCTTTTCACCTTTTCAATATGTGGGAAGAACAAAAGAGGCAGAAATCCGAGGGGGTGAGAAAGAGTTGAACTGACCCCACCAACGCCTCCCCCTTAAAAAAGAAATTAAAGAAGGGAGATTTCATGTCCCCCCCCCCCCTTGTTCGGCTAAGCGACGACTACGTGTCTCAAACGTGGCTGAGAACAGTCAAAGTCAGTCTAGAGGACCTCTACAATATACCAATCAAATCTCGTCTCCCCCTTCCCTCCCCCCCAAAACACAGGGCACAGTCATACATGAAATGTCTCTGTGTTAATGAGCACATCTTATTAGAAGGTGAAAGATAAGAGACAGTCAAGAGACAGAAAGAGGGGACAGGGTGAGGGGGGGTTGTGGGGGGATTCAGTCGTGGGGGGATGGGAGCAGATTACTTGTATGACAGAAATTGCAATTATCCCCTGGATGAATCATGACAAAGATAATACATGCGCCGGGCCTCATGAATATTCTAGCTTGGCCACTCCCCAAGCTTAACGAGGGAGCGCAGCTCTAATTACTAGTGACGGCTTAAACTTCATCAGGACGCTGCTCCCTCTCTATCGCTCAAAAACACAAATGTGCGTACTAGCGTGAAAAATATACTCTCGCACACACGGGGGCACCCCATTCAAAGTACACACACACACACACGCACACAAACACACACAGTCACACACACACACACACACACACACACACACACACACACACACACACACTCACACACACACAAGCAAGCCAGGTATTGCTTCACTCATCCACATCATTCGACCAGACTTCTTGATCGCCTGTCGGTTGCCGTTGGCGTTCCTGGAAAATAAATTGCAGTAGTGAAACTGCTGTTTATCTGCTGAGGGAGTCAGTTTGACACTGACTCACAAGACATTCTTGACCAAGACCTGAAACTCACCACGATGTGACCAGCACACATAAAGGTACAGGCCCAGGGAGGAACAAAGTGTCCTTCCTTTCTACCGTTCTGAGCCGCTTACATCTTGTCAAAATATATGATTACAGACTTTGTGTTGGTAGGGCTGATGCCTCTATAGCCATAAGCTTAGTCGCCGTATCTCTGTGTCTCTCTAGCTCTGTCTCTCTTCCACACACATACAGAAACACACAGACAGGCAGACATTCGGGAACGTATGTCTCCTTTTGGTCATAGCCGCTATCAAATGTCATTCCCAAGTGGCCGTGAACATATCCTAATGAGGAGCTGATGGCGTGGGCTCTAGATAAGGTGAGTAGCCAAAGCAGATTAAAGACTGGCATGGGCTTTCAAACACTCCTGGGCCAACCTGCAATCGACAGCTACACACACACACTCACACGGGCACAAACAAACACACACACGCGCGCGCACATACACAACGCACACAGGCGTTATTATTGTGAAAATCAACTCGCAGCTATCAGCCCGCTCAGCAGTCGAACGTTCCCCGATATCAATGATGCCGAGTAGAAGGTCAGAGGTATGAAAACTATTTCTTTCCATTTCTTGTATATTTTTTTATTATGGTGAAACACAATTAGTCAACCCTGAAGCTATTTGCTACTTTCTCATTTACTGCTGTACGCAAGGGACTGGACTGGACTGCCAAGAACTACAGAGCATGTGTGGGCGTCTGTGTGTGTGTGTGTAAGTGTGTGTGTTTGTGTGTGTGTGTGTTAACATGCCTGGACTTGTGCTTTTTAAAAATATTTATTCAGGGACAAATGAAAATGAGGACTTCGAAAAAGAAGTAGTGCGGTGGGTGTTCAAAAAGAGAAGTGAAAGAGAGACAGACGGATAGAGAAAGAGATAGAGAAAACGAGAGAGAGTTGGTGAGAGGGAGATAGCGAGAGATGGGGTGAGCGAGTGAGAGAGTGAGCGTGGGGAGGGGGGGGGGGGAATTATTGTTCAACAGGGAATGAAGGACACACATGGAGAGAGGGGGTTGTGGGGGGGGGGGGGGGGGGGGAGCGACACGATGTGTTGTGTGTGTGAGGTACACGCTCCTGTCAATTCTAATGGACGTGCGGCACTGGAGTGGGTCAGAGCCTCGTGCCCTGAGGTGGCACCTTTGGAGTGACAGATGTGCGCATCCCATCCATGTGACCTGGGAAAAAACCACCCCTTACTGCCACCCACCCCCAGGCCCCATGCGTGCATGTGTGTGTGTGTGTGTTTGTGTGTGTGTGTGTTTGTAATTGCAAACCCCCCCTCCCCAAATAAAAACCACACACACACACACTCATCCACACCCACACACCAATACTCATACACATATTCACACTCACACACACACACACACACACACACACACACACACAACCCCCCGCCCTCCTGTTCCCATTCCACACGGTGGACGGCGGTGGCCTCTGTGAGGTGAGGGGAGCTGACAGGCATTCACTCCCCAGGGCAGAACTTTCCAGTCAAGTGGATCAGTGGGCTGGATGGGGGTAGCGGGGGGGGGATAAAAAAATCAAATAAATGACTTATGAATAGTCATTTGGCCCTCTCTCTCGCTCTCTCTCTCGTTCCTCTTCCCACTGCACTCCATCACCCCACATCCTCCTACCATCTCAGCCACCGAGACATGGTCTTGTCGAAAGTGACCTTTTTTATTTTTAATCAGGCCGAAAAGTTTTTTTGACCTCAAAGAAAAGGCCAGAGCTGTTCCAAGCACGGAGAGACCGGGAGGTGAGTCGACCCCTGGGTTTGGCACGGCCGGAAGCAAAGAAAATATATCGGAATTGAATAAATGTGCCTCCATGTTGTTCTCCCCTTGTGCAACCTCAGTGATTGTCATGGCTGTCCTAACAAGCCAAGGGAGAGGGTTGGGGGGCACTGGGGTGGGGTGGAGTAGCTTGGTGGGTGGGGGGGGGGGGGGTACTGGTGCATCGCCACCACTGACAATAACAGCCAGGGAGGGAAGGGGGGGGGGGGGGGGGCTCATTACGGCTGCCACACTGTGCTACAATGCACCGTCCCCATTGTACCTCTCATCTCCGAGAGGTATATCTACTGCGGCCCCGGAGCCTGGCCGGCCCCTGACTGAAATAGGACAAGGACAACAACAACAAAAGACTGTTGGGCCAGCCAGAGACAACCCCAACCGACAGAACTAGAGGCCAGGAAAAACCCTCGTCAACACAAAGTGTCAAATCAAGAAACGGTCCGACCCTGCTTACCCTGCAACGTGTTTCATGACAAGGTCTCGCCCGGTCACAGGTGTGGAATTTAACGGCTTGAGCCCCAGTGTTTTTATTTAGAATTTTCTGGCGTTTCCTTCCCGTGTGGGCCAACAACTTTTCCTGTCAGCGTGGCGCACCACAGGGACCCCCGCATGCACCCGCAGGGACAGGAGGGGGGAATGTTTCTCTAGTGCACTAGCTATTGTATGTGCTTATTGTCCTTGGAGCCTGCAGAGTCCAGGTGGAGGCCGGTTCCAGGGTCAAGCTGCAGGAATGCAGGCCAGGCGTCCAGTGAGCGACACGGATAGCCGTCGGAGCCTCTGACTCATATAGAGGTGGTGGTTAAGGCGTGAAAACGCTGAGGCATAATTCTTCCTTAAAATGCAGGTTGAATGACGTGTCGTGAAAAGAAAACCCAGACTCAAGGCTCCATTGCTTTTGAGTGCAAGGGTATGATTTGGAAATCACCAAACAAACCCATGTCTCATGGACAGAGAACAGAAAGAGAACAGCGAAAACCCTTTAGTCGTTAGTCGATATTAAACAGCACATTGGCTTGTTTCACTGACTTAAAGTGAATTGTTTCCATGCTGTTGCATGTGTTTGGAGCGTGTTTGTAGACCTGACCTTAAAGTGTTTCCCTGTCGACATACATTGTGACACTCCTTTTCGTCATGTTAAACCATGCTCATAAAACAACAAATGTCAGAGCACCTTCAAGCACTATTGTATGCTGTTGCTAAATTAGCTGTTTACAGATTTAACTAGAATGTACTGTAATAGGAAATATGAATGTGAAACATGAGAAATTGTCAAGGTTTCCTTTCTTTTTTTATTTACCTTGCTGGATCTCTACTTTTACATTGCTCGCCCTCTCTATTTCTCTCTCACTCTCTCTCTCTCTCTCTCTCTCTGCCTTATGTGACTTTGACGTGCGTCAACACCCAGATGAGATTGAGGTGACAATTGGGGACGAGTCACCTGTCCCTCACAGCACTTGTCCACTTTGGGAAGCAAGTGAAGCGAGGACAGGGAAATTGTTCAAACGCTGGAGAATGTAAAAAATAAAACACATGACTGACTGATGCTAACATTTCACACTCACGGCTGATAACCTCCACAGAGAGGAATGGCAAAGGGAAAGAAAAGAAAAAGGTGTGATCTTTGAACTTCAAACATTATGGGTTGAACATTTGATTTATTTTTATGAGAAATGAATAGCAAATTCTAAAGTAAAGATGACACTTTGTTATTTCATTAAATTAAGTTAATTTAGCCATTTTGATTTTGTGTAGTTCAACGGACAGAGTGGTTTCAGGTCCTATAACAAATAATAAATAAATATCCCGTGCAACATTTCTTTTTTCTCTTTTGATGCTATCCCTCCATGCTCTGTGTATCCTGGAGTTCAGCATAAGAACCTATCCTGAGGAAAAAGGGGGGTCGCTCTGGGCTTCCTTCGACCCAGCGGGGCCTTGGTCATAAACGCTGGTCCTTTTGTTCCCTGCACAGTTGGCAAGGGGACAGAAAACAATACAGGGCCCTATAATGCCCTCCACCAATGAAGGACCGGGCGAACCCTGTTGTCTACATTCATTCTCAGCCAGAAGGGGAGGAAGAAAAGGGGGTCATGAACTACTTTAGTATCAAGTCTAAGGCAGTTTAAGACCTGTTTCCTCCTTGTTTTGACTCTTTCCTCACAAACGCTACAGCAAGTCCGTGCTAAAACACACCCTCAAAAATCTCCCAAGGTAAAATGTTCTCAAGTGGGTTTATAACAATCACACTTTTTTCTGCCTCTCATTGGGTTAACGGAAGTCCATTCAAACAGCTCTCCCATGTCTAACCTTTATCTCGCTCCAAAAAAGGCCCATAAAATCAAACCCAAACCCCTGTGCATCCCCCCCCATCCCACCACCCCGCCTCCTCCTCCCTGGGCCCTGACCCTGGTCTTTGATCACAGCGGTGCGATCTCCAGGGTACGTGTGGCTCTGGAGGTCCAGGAGATTGTCATGGTGATAAGGCTAACACCACGGCCACATCTGAGCTGGCTCCGGGCTCACCAGAGGCCCCCGGCTCCACACTCTGCAGGGCCGCATGCTCTGCCTTCTCCACGCTCCCCTGGCCTGGCCTTAATCTGTGTTTGCCACCTCCGTAGGGGTCCCAGGTGTTGTTACAGCTGCGGTCATCCAGTAGTGTGCGCGCGCGTGTGTGTGTGTGTGTGTGTGTGTGTGTGTGTGTGTGTGTGTGTGTGTGTGCGTGTGTGTGTGTGTGTTGAGTTTCTGTGTGTGTGATTGTGTGTGTTTCATCTAGTGTGTGTGTGTGTGCGCATGCGTGCGAGCGTCTACGTGTTGTGTGCTTAAGCGCGTGCCGGGGTTGTATGTTTATGTGTGTGCGGTGGTATATATGTGTGCGCATGCTTGTGTGTGTGCGTGTGTGTGCGTGCCGGAGTTGGAGTTTGGCTGTTAGAAAGCCCAGGGAAGTGGCCGGTTGATTAGAAGCAGATGCGAGACAGATGGGCTCAGGCTGCCTCTTGCCGCCGCCGCCGCTGCTGCTGCACATAGGTGCGACCAAAATAGAAGTACGCTGTCGCTCATTCCTGACTCATGTGGCCATGGTTCCTCCTTTAGCTGGCGCGAACATCACACCCCCATCCCTGCACAAGGTCTCCTCCTTCTTAAGAACTGGGAGGAATGTTGCCATGGGGTCACACAACTATTTGGGTGGGGTGTGTGCATGCGCCTGTGTGTGTGTGTGTGTGTGTGTGCGTGGGGGGGTGTGTGTGTGTGTGTGTGTGTGTGTGTGTGTGTGTGTGTGTGTGTGTGTGTGTGTTTGTGTGTGTGTGTGTCTATCTGTAGTATCTCTCTGTATGCATCCATGCAGGTTCATAGGGGCTGTGTGTGTGTGTGTGTGTGTGTGTGTGTGTGTGTGTGTGTGTGTGTGTGTGTGTGTGTGCGCGCCTGTGAGTTTGGAGCTCCGGTGCATGTGCCCAAGGGTTGAGGGCCAGCATGAGGGACAGGAGGAGGATAAATAGGCCAATAAATCCTTCTATTAGGAGTAGATTACACACAACATTCCCACCCGCTGCCAGTCAAACAGGTAGAAGAAGGCAAAGACATAAGGAGACATAAAGACAGCACTTGGATGTGTGTGTATGTGTTAGTGTGTGTGTGTGTGCGTGTGTGTGTGTGCGTGCGTGCGTGCGTGCGTGCGTGCGTGCGTGTGGAATAAACACTTTGAAAACCAAAACCGTCCCCCTGCAGTCCGCAGCAGATCCCCCCCTCGGACCAGGGCTCATGCCAATGGGACATTTTTAATCCTTTAATAGCAAGTCCTAAGCGTTCCCTCTTCAGACACACTCTTAGGTGCACTTCAAAATAAGAGCGCTTTTCATTCTCATAGCCTTTACCGCCGAGCCCCCCTTTTCCAATTAGCCATTAAGCAAACCAGGCTAATTGTTGAATATGATCAGACTCTCGATATTTCTATGCCACGTTTGCTCGAGTCTCTCCTTTTTTTGATCCCAAGCGTGTGAGCGTGATTGAGAAAGGGAGAGACCGTTATCCAGAGGCCTCCTTGTCTCCTCTTTAGATCTTAAACCGAGGGAGCGAGGGGGAAAACTAAAGGTAAGGGGCCGGGGTTGACCGGGACATTGTCCTCGTCAACACTCTCACACGTCATCCAACAACAATGTGAAGAGGCAGTGAGAGGCCGTTCGCCCTCCTTTGCGCCTTTGCCCGCTCGATGAAGAAACGCGCTAACGCAGAGCTGGGGCCGGTTCCAGCCCACTGTGTGAGCGTTGCTCAGCAGTGCGACTGCTGGGCATGAGTTGCCATCGATATCAAGAAACCTTAATGGATCCTTTTCTCTTTTTTTCTAATCTTTTCATTACTGATAGCCGCCAGCTGCTGTTGAAAAAACTGTGTTTGTCTCTCTCTATCTCTCTCTCTCTCTCGCTCTCTCTCTGTTGCGTTTTTTACTTCCCGTTCTTACCCTCATCAGAGCACCTCTCTGAAAATAGCCGTGTCCATTAAAAGAGATTCAGGGTTAGGTGTACTGCGTCAACAATGACTCTAAATGACTATAAATATTTATAGCGTGTGTAACAGACAGGGAGTGCACAGAGTGACTAACTGTGTCTGCCTGATTTTGCATTAATATGATTCAAATACCCAACAGAGGCTTTGGTTGTGTCCTTGCCTTCAAAGGATATCTTGAATGCCTTACCTCCATTTTATTTTTTATCAGTGTGAATACTCAAGACTGCCTCTCACAGTACCCAAGGAAAAAGCCAACAAAACCTTCTATTCATTGTTCTTCATGTCAAAAGGCCCCTGACTCATTAACAAACTCCTCATAGGACGGAAGTTCAAACTAAAACCACCCCAGAGTTCTGATTACAATCTCAAGTTCATACCAACCTCCACAGAAGGTTGAAGAAAAAAATGTCAACATGTTTATTGGGATGAATACATTTCCTCTTTTAAGTAATAATGAGAAAGAGAGCATTCGAGAGAGAGCGAGAGAGAGAGAGAGAGAGAGAGGGAGGGAGGGAGAGGGAGAGAGAGAGGTAGCGATAGAAAGGGAATTGTGTTTTTTGCGCTTTACTGTGCGCCTAGTCTGGTATTCATGTCTGGAAGCGGCAAAGAGCATTAAAGTAGAGCAGGCGCTGGAGAAATAGTGTAGAGTCTTTGCATTCCCTCAGGTGGAAGGATATATTGTTGCTTGGTGGAAGAAACCCTCGCTAGGCCAGGCAACGTTATTAGACTGGTTAAATATTAATCCTCCACTTCAAAGACCATCAAAACCATTTTTTCATGTCATTTTGGTCCCTTCACCTGTATTCCAAGAGTGCTTTTGTGAGGTGAGTCTAAGAATTGTGAACTAACTACACACTGGTAAGCTCCTGTACACTACAATAAGCTGCATGTTCAAAAAAAAAAACTCTACCAGGAAAGAGAAGTGAGCGTTTAATTAATAAATATACCATTGTCTAACGGAAGATGGCAGATCTTTTTTAGGGTTTTCATTTTTTTTTTCTCAAACCTTTTCTGAGAAATGGAAGCAGAACCAACACAGCGATGACAAGGCCAACAGAAAAAAACCTACCTCAAGAAACAAAGTATCAGCAAGCGACTGCTAACTAACAGAAGAGAACGTGTCTCAAGGACACTCTGCGCATGTATGTGTTTCTGTGTTTTTTGTGTCTGCGTGTGTCTGTGTTTTATGTGTGCGTTTATGTATATGTGTGTGGGTGCGTGTGTGTGTGTCTGTGTGTGATTTTTTGAGTAAATGGTTTCCTTACCTGCTTTTTTACACATGGTGGCATCATGTTTGTGGTGTAGCCAGGGAGGTCCGGAGAGAGGGAACAGGAGCGACAGCCACAAAACAAAGAAGAAGATCATGATTAGTCCAATGTATAGTTGCAGTTAGTCAGCACAAGTGACACAACGGCCCTCACACCTATGCACCAATCATTGACGGATTACATTCTACCAAACGATGCAACTCAAAATATAACACGCTTGCTATGATTGTCTCCGTAATTCGCTAATCCCGATTCCAATTGCAATTGAACCAACAACTCACTTAAACTTCTGCCACGGCTATTGTTCTCACAAACCGACATATTGTTCACCGCGTTACCCGTATCGGACTCTTCAGGGACAGTTATTTTGAAGCGCCACTTTGCCCAAGCCCTTTGGGATAATTCCCATTGTTTGTTTTGTTATTGTCGTATAGCCCAGGCCAAAATAATTACTGTTGTCAATTGACTTGACTGTGGAGTGGGGTTGCAGGGTGGGAGCTGGGGCTGAGTGTGTGTGTTTATGTGTGTGGTGTGTGTGTGTGTGTGTGTGTGTGTGTGTGTGTGTGTGAGTGGGTGGGTAGTAGCAGGGCATGTGTTGGGCGGGGGGGGGGGGGGTTGGTGGTTGTCTATGGTGGCAGACATACCCAGGTCTTAATGAATTCTCTTCTGGTCTGCTGCACGTGTACATAGGTTAGATGGTAATTATTGTCTGGTATCGCTTGGATCAATTTGCATTTAACCCAGATTGCGTCCAAAAGAGGATTTTGGCGCGCCAATCCTCCCCCCCCCAGCCCCCCCCCCCCCCCCCTCAC
>NC_136936.1:42589692-42597192 GCF_949987615.1 Pollachius pollachius
CAGGGAGGTGTGTGTGGGGGGGGGGGGGGGGGTCTATATAGAGCACATAAGTCAGGAAGGCCCAGTAAGCAACGACACTGACCACAGACACCTAAAAGTTAACGCCACTCACAATCCACCATGTCGCGTCCACTCAACCCCTAATCACTTTTTCCATTCTCTCCGTCCCTCTCCCTCTCTCACTTCTCTCTCTCTCTCTCTGTATCTCTCTCGTTCCCTCTCTCTCTCCCTCTCTCTTGCGCTGTCTCTGTCTCACTGTTCCTCTCCCTCACTCTACCTTGTTCACTCTCTCTCTCTCTCTCTCTCTCTCTCTCTCTCTCTCTCTCTCTCCCCCCTCGGTCTGCTTTCCATTTCGTCGGGTTTCTTTTCATGTGGGGCTTTGCGTGGCTGAATGCGGGACGGCCCTGCCGGCAGTGAAAGGCCTGAATTGTGATTAAGAACGGTGGAGAGGAGCGCTCCTTTTTCTTTGTTCTGCCCTCGGGTGTGGGGGGGGGGGGGGGGGGTGGTGTTTACCAAGGAAGGGTGGGTGGAGGGGACACAGGGGAGGGGAGGTGAGTGTGTGCGTGGGGGGGGTAGGTGGGTAGGTGGGTGGGGTGGGGGTAGGGGTAGGGGGGGTAGGGGTATGTAAAAGGAAGACATGGCGGAGCAGATATGAAAGGCATTCGGGTCAGCCGGCCGACGTGAGAGAGAGAGTGGCGGATCGTATAGCGCCAGGGCCGCCGGCTGTGGACCCATAGAGGTGTTCCTATGTGTGCGCGCGTGTGCGTGCCTGTGTGTGTGTGTGTGTGTGTGTGTGTGTGTGTGTGTGTGGGGACCCAAACTCACAAGAGGACAAACTAATGACAGAGAGAAATGCAGGCATGCAGTGAGTAAACAAGTGGGCCATTAGAAAAGGTGGGCTATCTGCGGAGCGGCCCGGACAATGGCACGCTTGTGAGAAATGTGGCATGAATGGTACAGCGGGCATCCTGACACGGCCGATGGTATAAGCATGGTAATGAGAGACGCGCCAATGAAACACCATTGTCTCAAGACACTTACGTGTCCTGCCTGGCCTACCCCCCCACCCAACCCACTTCCACCACCCCCTCACCCTTCACCCTTCACCCATCGTCGCCACCTCCACCCACTCCCCCTCGATCGCCGCTCAAACCAACCTTCTCCCTCTCCGTCTTTGCGTTGCGCACGCACAGGGATTCCTTTCCGTTTCTAATTTGTCCGCAGGTTGCTGAGCGTTTGAGACGAGCACGAGGGGACCGTGGGTCCAACGCTTGAGATGGATCTGTTCTTTTTTTTTCTTTTTTAACAAGGAATGCAGTGCCGTGAAATGAAAACTTTTCCTGCCAAAGCGAGGTTAGCGGAGCCCTTTTGACAGCTGCACTCTCACCGAACGAGCCCTCACAGCTGGATGTGACGTATAGCACCCGGAGAGCAGTGTGTGTGTGTGTGTGTGTGTGTGTGTGTGTGTGTGTGTGTGTGTGTGTGTGTGTGTGTGTGTGTGTTGTGTGTGTGAGGGGCTGGGGGTAGGGGAGAAGAGGGGGGGGGGGGTGCACAAACTGCTACAAAGCTGCGCAGGCTGTGTGTATCAAGTTACACAAGACCTAACGTGACCTCCCCTTGGGACCCTGAAAGTGTTGGGAGTTGGAGAAGATGGAGCTGGCATGGCAGAACACAGTGCTTTGTGGGCCGCAGTCATCGATAGAGAATCACAGGCCTGAAGACCGGCCACATTAACCTGTCTGTCAACTCCAAGAAATACTATAAGATGGGGAGAATCTGTCCCAGCTACGACAGAGTGCCGTTTTGTTGATACAAATAAGAAGAGTAAAAAATGATGCAAATTAAATGCACTGAAAAGCCTTCAGTCAAGTGACAAATACTGCATAATTAATAGAAGAATAAAACGTGTAATGATTGTCTTTCTAAATAATGCTGGTAAGATAAATGTGTTAAAATAATGATATAGGCCTACAAATAAACAGACAATAAGCCTGCTGAAGTAGCAAATAGGCATACGTTACTTAAATTATTTGTAATGATTTTTAAATATGCTTTTAGAAGATTAGTTGACATTTTGCACAACTGCTTAAAATCATCAGATCTGAGGGTCTATAAATAGGTTGTGCGTAATATATAAACAATTGCATTAATAGGCCAACAACCGCCCCCAGGAAGAGAAATAAGAAAAATCATGTCGTTGTGAACGCTCGGAAATGGAAAAGAGTAAAAGGTGTCCAACTGCAAAAACAATACCTCTACTTATAAATGTATGATTTGAAATAGGCTTTACACCCAGAATGAATTTCATTCATGGGAAAGGCCGACATGCGAAATAAAACAAGTCCTGGATTAGAATAAGACTTTTACTTTGTGGTTCCCATCGGTAGTAAAACCTGAGCCAAGACAATCTGGGAGAAAAGCGCGCAGGATCCAATTGTACTACTACTTCTAAAAATGATCAGGATCTATAGAAATACCACATTTTAAGCAAACTTTCACACATACATGTCATTAATTGCCATCGAACTTTTTATCGAAGTCTCAGAGACATCGTTTGTCATTCAACGCACTTAAAACCCGCCGTGAACCAAAAATATCAACACATTACGTTAAGGATGTGGGCTTAAGAAACGTATAAGATTGCACAATTTAGAAAAACCATAAGAAAACTACGGAGACGGATATGCCATCCCTCCCTGACCGTCCAAGTGTCCCTCAGCCTAGTGTGGGGCGCCGAGGTGCACCAAATGGCACCCAAACAAATGACAAGTCCGCTCCCCACAGGAGACATTCAACAAAAGCCAGCGAATTAAACCTTTACTTCTAGACACTAACGAACCGGCATATTTCAAAATCCATACATTCGACACAATATTGATTCGTCTTACGCGTTTTATAACAGCCTATTTAAAATAAAATACACAAAACACTCAAAAATAACACAACCAGCTTATCGACTAAGCGTGAATAAACACTTTTTTTCCAAAACCATGAATCTCTTCAGGTCGATCGACAAGTTTGGTTCAACTTTCTAGCCGTGTAACTTTGAGCGGAGCCGCAGAAGCGCTCCTTCTCGAATAACGGTGTTCCTGCTGGCCCCATAATGGCCCTGGCGCTGCCTCCCCTCCGCCCCTCCGCAGGCGGCCGGAGAGGAGCTCTAGCACCGCGTCCTCCTGCCCACTCTAAAGGTCTAAAATTGACATCATGCGGCATCAACGTTTATTAAAAAAGGGGTCAGGTTTAAGTTCCGAGTAAACTTTTCTGAGAGAAGTTGTTCCAGGTATCTCGTCGCTCTCAGCCGGCACTGTGCTGGAGTGAGAAAGTGGGCACCGCGACATGTGTGTGTAACGGTCCCGCGATAAAGCGGTGACAAACTCCGGCAAACACTTTCAAACAACCCTCCTTGTTTCGCGTTCATATCACAGTACAGGGCCCAGGTAGGAGTTAAATTCTCTTACCGTTCTTCCGTCTCGGGTTGGCTTGTTTTCGCCTCTTGCAGCGGGGACCCTCGGCCATGATCTCCTGCTTCATTGATAAGAGTGGCTCAGACGGCGGTCTGCATGGGTTCCACTTCTTCAATCAGCAGCGGCGAACCCTTCTCTCTCTCTCTCTCTCTCTGTGTCTCTCTCCTGCCTGATAACCAAACAAAACACGGCGACACAAAACGTTGGGGGGGTGAGGGTGCTGCTGGAGCTGCGGCTGGCACAGTATACAATAAGATATCCCGCCTGAAGATCCGTGAGGCACACACAGACACACAACTCTAACCTTATGAGTTCACACTACGGAACCTATAAGTAAAACTCCACACACAGGATACACTCCTCCGGAGTCTGAACAGGATCGTGCCGCACACAGTCGCCTGATCTTTTGATGAAAGCATGTGTGTGTGTGAGGGTGTGTGTGTGTGTGTGTGTGTGTGTGTGTGTATGTGTGTGTTTGCGCACGCGCACGCGTATATGTGTGTGCGTGTGTGTGTGTGTGTGTGTGTGTGTGTGTGTGCGATCGGACGGGGCGTCAGCAAGCGGAACAAGAAGGAGGGCGGACAGTGACACACAGACACATTGGATAACTCTATAGCCTAAAAGTATTTGTTGTTGTTGATGGCCTGTGTGTCGCGGTGCATCGGTTGCATTTTGTTTTATCGGTCATTCAACTTGTTCATAATGGGGACATGTGTTTTGGGGGGGAATGTTGCATACATTGTGGAGCCTACACTTGCCACCACGCAGCCTCAATGTTCAATGTTATTTAGTTCACATAAACGTGATGTATTGTAGGCATTGTCAAGCATTTTTGTGCAGAATACCACTGAAGTATCGTAACTACAATTATGTGTTAATGGTTTTACTTAAAGGGGCCTTGGAAGTGTTACTTAAATGGGAAAATAATTTAAGCGTTTTTAGTCATTTGTGTCACCTATCGAACCATTTTATGATAGGAAAAGTGAAAATAGCTAACCCTTAACCATGAAAGTGTATTATCAAATGTAATGCCTTGCCTACTTTAAGTTAACCGAAAGTAACACTATGTGTGTGTGTGTGTGTGTGTGTGTGTGTGTGTGTGTGTGTGCGTGTGTGTGTGTGTGTGTGTGTGTGCGTGTGTGTGTGTAGATGTGTGTGTAGGTGTTTGTGTGTGTGTGTGTGTGTGTGTGTGTGTGTGTGTGTGTGTGTGTGTGTGTGTGTGTGTGTGAACTATCTTCGAAACATTTTAAACGAATTAAACTATTATATTTATTAGTTTGTAGTCTACATGTATTTTATTTTCTCTGGATTAAATTAAGCATTCACTGTCCGCGGATCACCGTATTTTGTGGCGTGCCAGACGCATAACATGATTTTGTAGCTGTTTTAATATATAAATATACAAATAAATAAATACATATATATATATATATAATCGGCACAACACGGTAAACAAACTGAAATACATAAGACACATTTGCGTGTGCGCCTTAGATCTGGTAGTTTAATTGAGAAGCTGTGCATAGGCCCGTGTTCTCTTGCCGTAATAAAGAGCTCTGAACAGACAAACTGCAGAGCGTCGCCTCCTCTGCATCACAGCCCTTCTCTCCCCTTCGTTTCTGGATTACAAGAAAATCCCGGCCAATGTGTGGCTAGATAATGGGCCATTATGGAAAGCTTTCGATATGCAACATGCGATTTGTCCTCAAAAGCAGAATGATGCTTTTACCACCCCAAAAATACATTGTTAGTTTAAAAGGCGTCGTGTATAAATTAACATCGATTACATCGGCTACACAGCCTCTGCATGAATTGTACGGTTACATGCATCGAAATCCAAAGGAATGTCACCAAGGCACGCAACGATTGTAGAAAATAGGAGCTCGGTGAAGGAAATCTGACAGTTTAGAGAGCGCGCACACATCCCGGCGCTTGGCAACCTGAAGTTGAGCGCACCTCGCTCACCTGGTTGCGCAGGTAAGCCGCGAAAGCGCACAGAGCGCACAGGTATACGCAGGGTTGCGCATGCCTCCCCAACGTGACTGTCACGAGCGACTTCAATCGAAGTTAGAGTAAAAACACAACAGACGGAGGATAATTCACCTACCAGAGTACGAGCGTTGTCCTCCAAAACAACTGGCAAGTGGTAGCGTGAGGAAGAAATGCAAAAATAAGTGCTGCGCTGTCGATTTTCTCCAAAATGGGAATATTGTGCTTTGGAAATAGCTTTGACGAAGGACCGTTATTCCTGGCGGCCAGGTTAGGACTGATCTCTTTTAGCCACTTCACCAAACAGACCTGGGGACGGACTGACGTGATACGCCTCCTCTAATGACACTTTTTCTCTCTTTCTTTTCTGCAACATAGAGGCGCCAGAGCTTCTAAAACACGCGCCACCTATCTTCCCGAGGAGGGATAATTGAGGAGTGCCATTCGTTCTGGAGAACGGTGTCAATGTGGCCGCCTTCTTGTTGCTTTTATTTCGACGATCTATTATTTCCAAAACTATTTCTTTAAGTGCAAAGTGAGGTCATTGTTCCCACCCCCAACCCCCCCTAATGTCGGACATTCGAGGGCTTTTAAATCATTACTAGTGTTTCAGTTTTTTACTGCAGCGATGCCGTTGCCTATGTTGCTCACACTGGGTTTCTGACAGCCACAGCGGCTTGGCCATGCGTGCAGAGGGAGAGGGGGAGCGAGAGCGGGAGAGAGCGACGGAGATGGAAGGTACAAACTGAGCGCACTGCTACCTGATTGGATCACACAGGTAGCTTACCTGTGCACGTGCTCGTGTTGATGCCTGCGCTGCCGGTGCGCTCTTACGCAAACCACTTTGCCGCTTTTACCGCCTTTGCCGTTCCCTCTCATCAGGCATCGAAGCGATCAGGTTTTTTTTTATGTAAACAAGGAAAGGAGGAGCATCCAGCCTATTTATTGCAACACACAAACACACACACACACACACACACACACACACACACACACACACACACACACAAACACACACGGTGAGGTCGGAAGAAAGAGGGTATAAGGAGAGATTTATGCGTGTATGTCTAAGGTAGGCTCCTCGTTTAGACGTCGAATTCGTTGTGTGCGTTACAGATGATCAGATTGACCCTATATTGATATTAAAAACTGCAGTCTTTCACCAGTGCAGCGGAGGGTTACACCCATGTGGTGGCTGAACTAACCACCTCCCATGTTCTCAAGTATTTATTTTCCGCATTGATGAGGTGGCTTGCATATTCACCAATGAATGAGCTTGACTTAATGCTTAATAAGATCGTTTAGCGGCGTGGTAAAGCAAGTATGTGATGTATTTTTAAAAATTAATTCATAAAAAATATTGTATCACTCTTTCAACAATTCCGTAATCGACTTATAATAATAATAATAATAATAATAATAATAATAATAATAATGATTATAGTAATTATTATTATTATTGTTATTATATTTTTGTGCATTTATATTAATATTATCATTCTAATTAAAGTAATATTATTATTATTAGTAGCTTATTTTTACTTAAGTCTTCATCAATATGCAGGCAAAGGCCCATTATCTTAGTTCTCATCTGATTGTTTCTCGGCAGACACGTCACTTGCTCCACCTCTTTTCTTTGTAATCAGCATGACAGCAAACTAAGTCGATTTACTTACTCTAAATCAGATTATGTGAAGAAATTATTTAGATATAGCCGGGCCTGCATGATCAGTCAAAAACAATGCTTCAGTTCTTCTTTCTTACTTCTCCATCTGTCCTCCCAACATATTCCGTAGGCCTGTTGCCATGCTAATCAAAATACATGACAAAAATATTGTAATGAATCCCCTGCTTTTGAACGGAAGTCATGTTTATCCTGTATCACATCAACAGCCTTTTATTTGGTCTCGTCTTCATGCTGAGAAACTTCCTTGAGTGCCAAAGGCTCCATATCATTATTTTTGATGTGTTGATTAATATACATGAAATATTCATGTTTCTGGTCATACAATCATAACATTTTATTGATATGATGTGTGAGCCACAC
>NC_136936.1:42603340-42720840 GCF_949987615.1 Pollachius pollachius
TGAGTGTGTGGGGGTGGTTTTGGGGGGGGGGGGGGGGGGGGTTCAGGAGCAGAGGAGCGAACGGAGCCCTCTTATGATGACACTCCTCTCTAATCCCAAAGCCCTTACTACATGCCTGCAGCCTGTATGTGTGTGTGTTTGTATTTTTGTGTGTGTGTTCGTTTGATTGAATGTTGTGTGCATGAGAGTGAATGTGAGAAGGGGTGTATGAATGTGGTACCGTTGCTCCACGATAAACGGTGTAAGTGTGTGTGTGTTGGTGTGTGTGTACATGTGTGTTTGTGTATGTATACATGTGTGCGTCTATGTGTGTCTGTGGTATTGTTGTGGAACAACAACTATAAGGTATGTTTGTGTGGGTCGGTTTGTGTTTGTGTTTGCATTTTTCTTAAAAAAATAAAAAAATAATTAAAAGTGGGACTATTGACAGAGTAATATAAGATAAGGCCAGAGTAAAAGAAAGATACAGTAAGAACAGTTAAGAGAGAGTGAGAGACACCGAAATAGAGAGAGTGAAAGAGATAATAGAACGCGCAACAGAGAGCGAGAGGGAGAGAGAGAGAATAGAGAGACAATGGAATGTTGAGGTAGAACAGTAATCAACTATCTGGGGTGGATTGGGGCAGGTTATGTTAATGTCAAACAACGCTGTCACAACTCCAAATGTTTACGGCTCTCTTTCCTGGCAGCCCCAGCCCCTCCCCTCTCCCGCCATCTGTAAAGTTAGTCCTTCATGTATATACCTCCTTCAGCACGCCGTGTCCTAGCCTCTCTGCTCAAATTGCCACTCGCCGTGGATCTTTACAGGGCTGTTTTGACTGATTTCATCAAGGTAATGATACACCTCTCCCTTGTCCTTCACGAGACGCACTCACACACACACACACACACACACACACACACACACACACACACAGACACGCACACACTCATTCAGAGACACACACAAATAGATACACACACACACACATTTAGAGACACACACTCAAACACACAACAACACATACACACACACAGAGATACAAAGATACACAGATGACCCCCCTCACACACACACACACACACACACATACACACACACATCCATGCATGTGTGTACACAGTCGAACATACTCAGAAACACACACAGATAAAAGGTTGCCCAGCAGTCCTTTGTTTGTGTGTGTGTGTGTGTGTGTGTGTGTGTGTGTGTGTGTGTGTGTGTGTGTGTGTGTGCATGTGTGCGTGTGTGTTTGTGTGTATGTGTGTGTGAGAGAGTGAGTGTTTGAGTGCGCGCATGTATGTGTGTGTCGGTTTTAAAAGGCAGACCAATCAGATGCGTGAGTGTCTTTGCATACATCGCCGACGGTTGTGTGTGTGCGCGGGAACATCCTCATCTCCGCTCACGCCACCGGGTCCTTTTAAAACTAATCACAGTGCTACACCTTGTGAAAACACAACGGGGCCCTGCCGAGAGTCATTGCATTAAAAGTCCTGACCTACAGGCTCTGTTGTCTTTGACAGGAACCCCTCATTCCCGGGCTGGTCATCTGATGCTCAGATGGGTAAGACGTTGAAGCCATACCTTCTCTAGGTTAGCACTTGGTCTTGACCCCGCCCCCCCCACCGGCCTCCCCTCGAGAGTTGTAAAAATCAATTTAGACCCCATATGTCGTAGAGATTTGCAGTCACGCTGCCGTTGAGGTAGAGGTGCAGGATTACTGACAATCCTTGACTGTTTTAGGGGTTAAACGTACACACACACACACAAATACACATACACACAGCCACCTACCCAGCCCCCCGCCAGACACAGACACATCTGCACACATACACACACACACACACACACACACACACACACACACATGAACACCCCCACACATCCACTCCCCCCATTCACACACGCACACACACACAGACACCCCCCCACACACACACACACACACGTACACACACATACACAACCTCCTGCGCCCTGTGCAGTCCTAATTGACAACAGCAGTTCAACACCATTTTACAAGGCAGCAGTAATCAGCCGGTTCCTGTGCTGGATCCCCACACACTGAGAAGGTGGCTGTCACGGGCTCTCTAGGTCACGCTGAAAGCCCTGCATTGCAGCACCTATGGCCTGCAGGCATGTCGTTTCAATGTGTCAAGGACGGCCCTCTCCAGTGCCTCACAAAGGATTGGGCCCTGGCTTTTATTCGTGTTATTCCGCCTCACCAACGGTAACATTTAGTAAATCTGGATGTCTTAGAGCAGCTTAATTCAGTAAGGTCATGAAGATGGTCAGGTAATACATATAATGTTAAAAGAGTCATTTGACATACATAGGAATCTTGATAATATATAATGATGATCCTTTAACGGCATTATCCTCTGCATGCATTCCCATAACCTTTTATATCAAATGCAATTTAAAATATTCATTCATTCCACTGAACCCATTTGAATGTATATGGATCGGGGGCACTCCCAAATTGGAAAGGGGGTTGTTAAAAAAAAGAGGAAGCTTATTCTATCTCTGAATGTCACCATGGATCATGGTGACCTACCGTATCAGAGCCCCCCAGATTCCTCAGGCCCACTATGCATCCGTATTTTAAGGGGTCTGACATCATGGCGGGTTCGTCCAGGCCCTCTGTGGGCGTCGCCACGCTGGGTGAGTAGAACACGATTAGCACTTATCACAGTTCAGGTGTTCCTTCTTAACTCCCCCAGGGAGGATCACGTGGGAGGAAGAGTCACAGGGAAGACTGCCCTAGGGAGTCCCTTTATGGTTGTTGTTTCTGATCCCCAGACCTACCTCGGAGAGAGAGAGAGAGAGAGAGAGAGAGAGAGAGAGAGAGAGAGAGAGAGAGAGAGAGGAATGGGAAGAACAAGAAGGAGAAAGGGGAGGAGGTCCACTGAAGAGTTGTACGATTTCTACTTAAAGTGTCATGAGTTATTGTTTCCGGCAATCAACAAGATGACACTTTTGTTAATTTGTGAAAATACGTAAAATATGTAAATTACATCATGTAAATTAGCGGCTTGTAAATTTGCAACATGTAAATGAGAAACATGTTAATGAGCTACATGGAAATGAGCAACGTATAGCCTAGCGCGGTGTTGCCTTAGCGCTACCACCACCACCACCACACCTGATGGAAAGCGATCCAGCTAACCGGAGGACCCTAGCTCGCTAGCTTTGAGGAAGCAGCAGGTCGGTTGTTTATATGTCTGGCGGCCGTCTGGACGTTCTTCAGTGTCCCGTTGTTTACCCAGCAATTGGAGTTGGGTCAGGACGTTCCGACAGGGTCATCTCCAGAGTCCCCCCGTGTTGTTGTTGGAGACGACCCAGTAACCGCCCGGCCGGTGTATCCGTATCTGCTCTATAACAAGCGGGGGGGCCACACTGGATCAAGCGCACCGCGGAGAAACGGCTCTTGATGCTAGCTCGCCAAGCGTAAGGAATACATTGACTCTTATACCTTTTACATAGAGGCGGCGAGGGGATTTGATGCACACCATAAGGAAGCGGGCTCTGACTCAAAGATTTTGCTTAAGCGCAACGGACGCTACCCACACATGGCGTTGAAATGTTTTTGAACTTTAATGTTCTTGAAAGTTTCAGTCCGTGGTACTCGAGAAAAACATACACACACACACACACACACACACAAAACCGTCCTCCCACACCGAAAACGGGGGTCTGTTAGCATAGGTTTGAGGCTGCTCCAAGACAATGGCTAACATCCTACATAGCGCCGCGTTTGACAGCGCTTTCAATGAAACAAGCACAAGAGAGGGCTGAGACTGACAGGTCTAGAAAAACCCTGCTGTAGAGGTTGAGAGTGTTGCTCACATTCTTAGAACTTATTGGGAAGCGTTCCTTTGAAAAAAAAGAGAAAGAAGAAAAGAGAAGGTACACTCCCTTCTGCTAAACGCTGTCAGATGGGCAGGATGGCTTTTTTAAGCAGTGTGTGGGAGGGACTGCAGTCATCCTGTTGCAGCTCATGTGTTTTTGTTTCTTCTGTTTTTTTCTCTCTCTCTCTGGAGTCTTTACTCCTGCATGCTGTCTTAAGCGGGGGGGGGGGGGGGGGGGGGGGGGGGGGGTGTCCGTGAATAAAGGAGAAAGAAGAAGCAACACACAACAGTGAGAAAATACAGTGGGCAGCAAGAGAAGATAACAGCAGAAGGATCTCTCAGTATGGAGAAAGTGTAGGGTGGTTGGGGAGCTGAAATGTAAAAAGAACAAAAGAGCGGAGGTGGATTGGTGGAAGGTCCGGTGTGTGTTTGTGTGTGTGTGTGTGTGTGTGTGTGTGTGTGTGTGTGTGTGTGTGTGGCGAATGGGGGGAGGGGTATCACTCAGGTTTGTGTTGGCAGCCGAGGATACAGGAACGCAGACGGGAGTAGGTGGGATGAGGGCGGGGGGCTCGGTGGGCAGCCCGGTGCCAGGTCACTGACACAACAATTGGAAACGAGCGCGTCTCAGACGGCGGGCTTTATGTTTCTTCTTGAACAAACATCTGAGTGGTGAGAACCACCCGGGCCCTGCCCCCACTCGACGCCAGGACCGCCGCCTCCCACTGCTTTACCTCCACGCCATAACAGATAATGCGGGCCTCGTAATCCCTCCCCCGGTCTCGGGACGCTGTATAATGTGTCTGAAAGGTAACATCTCCGGGCAGTGACCAAATGTGTTATGCTTGGAGAGAGCCGTGTTTTCACTGGGTTTAGCGCGCGACGCGGGGCTGCGCGGAAAGCCTTCCACCTCTCTCTCTCTCTCTCTCTCTCTCTCTCTCTCTCTCTCTCTCTCTCTCTCTCTCTCTCTCTTCCCCTCCCCCCCCCCCTGGCGGGAGGCAACCGGCACCCTGAGCCCACGAGGTTAGGGCCTACTTAATGAAGCCATGCACAGCGAGTGTGCAGTCATAGAATAGCCTCTTTGATTCGGTCAAACAGGCACCAGGGAGACTAGGGAGGGCCGCGGTGATACGAGACGTCTTCTCTGGTATCGCATGCGTGGGCAGGGACCCTTGCTTGTCTGCCTGTGGTGCCAGCCAGTGTTTATGACTAATGCACATTAGAAACGAGATTGCACGGGGAGGAAATCCCGAGGAAGGGCTTATTCAAAACATTTTCGCTCACTAGGTGGGCACCGGTACGATGCCTTTGTAGCGAATAAACCAAGGGAGGGAGGAAACAGTACAAACAACAGGAGGAGAATGAAGGAGAAGTGCGGGCTCAGATTCAGTTGAGGTCCCGTGCAAGGCAGCTGGAACCAGCAGAGGGAAACTAAGCCGTCTGCCAGTGGAAGCAACTGTCAGTCTTTTCGGCAGAAATACGCTGACGGGGCAGGAAACCTCCAATCGAACGCGAGATAAGACACGGACGGTAACAAAGCTCGGAGAACACACCACAGAGCGAGAGAAGGGCCTCGACCCGATCAGGAACGAAAGAGAGATCGCCGGCGATGAAGTCACTTTTTTTTTTTTCTTCCCTCCTGCTCATGCAGAAATAATACTTTACATAACAAACGTGGTGGGTAAGAAAAGAAAAAGAAGAGAGAGAAGAAAAAAAAAAGCGCTTGACATTGAGGGAGGAGCATTGACGGGGAGCCAAGCCGGTTTCTTTTGTGTCTGGAAAGTCCACATCAGGGGTAGGAGCCAGAGCTGCGTAGTCACCAAGTGGTCGGAAAAGGAAACTATTAGTGTTGTTTTCTTTAGCAAGATTAAAGCGGCTGCAAGAAGTGAGCCATCATAAATCCCCTGGTTTCCTAGGTGTTTGTATTGCATTTCTTCTGTGTGACTTCCTCTTTTCCCCCCTACATCTTCAAAAGGAAGATATATATATGTATATGATATTATATAATATTATTTTCAGGCCCCCTGCACCCCTAACCCCTTGCCTCCACCATTCCGCACAAGTGCAGTGAGCGAGTGCGAGAACTTCAACTACAGATTCCTCCGGGGGGTTAGTGTTGGAATAAACAGCAGCACATGTGTATATCGCACACTTCTCCTTAATGTTTAGGCTCACCCACTTCTCCAAATCAAATTGCATAATGGCCGTTCGAACTCCAGAGCTCTAAATAGAATGCGGTTTACTGCAACAATAGTGTTGATGTTGCCTGAAAATGTGCCTGTTCTATAAGGATGGGGGGGAGTTAGAAAAAAAAGAACCATATTTGTGTGGCATTTTAATTGTGAAAAGCACACAGTTCGCACACAAATCCAATTAGTTTCCTGAGCAAGACTGAGAAACTTAGAATTGCACTCCCCATCTCTAGAGGATAGTCAAGCAGAATAATTTAGTATTGAAGTAAAAAAAATAAACAAGCCAACAGGATGTTGTTTATGCCACTGTGCCTGCGCATCAAAGCGCTCTTTATGGGATGTGAACTGAGGAGGGACAACATTAAAAAAGTAAGCCCTCCTCCGAAAAATAATTCATAATTAAAGAGACCCCCCCATCACACAGCAAAGGAAAAGGTAAGATGCTGTGGAGATATCAACCGTTTTGTTGCACAATTCCCAGTGCTCTCGGTGCATTTAGCTGGGAGATATTACATTTGAAATCATCAAGGGGGCGAAAAACATAAACAGATTTACCTAGGGTTGGCCGGTCCTGTTCAAACATGTTTCGAGTATGCGAAAATAAGTTATTTTTGTTGGAATTCTACTAGTTTGAAACTCATAAGAAAAGTTCCATCCAGTTTCTAAATTAAATACAGCCCGGCACAGTATCTTTATATATGTAAAAAAATACAAAACAGATACCATGTTTTTGAAACATAATATTCATAACATTTTTGTTTGTCCATTAATGAGCTCCAGACTTTCGGTCTACATATCTAAGTGAAAGTGTGTACTGTAGATAGAGTTGTGTATTAAAGACAAATCGCCAAATATGTAACTTCCGAAACCGACCTATCGACACGTCTCCTGCGTGGTTGTGCAATGTTGTGATGGCTTGTGAAATTCCAGCATGGAACAACAGGTGGGCTCAACACATGTATGTGCAGCAAATAGCCAAAGCACGCACACGCACCAAAACAAAAAATAAACAAACGCATGCACAAGCATTAACACACACACACACACACTCACACACACACACATGCAACATCCAAACAGCAAACCGCCACACTTTCATATGCACTGGCAGGCCCACCCACACACTCATGAGTCGTGAACATGCATACGAAACAGCAAGGAAGCATCACACTTTAAAGTTCCTTTGAAGCCCTTTACAAACAGAGTTACATCAGAGTGGCAGGTGGCGTGACCTTGCTCCACAGACGGTGTTCTTGCCTGCTCCGTGAATCATATGGCTTTCCATATAGCCGGAGCACATCACCTTTGAACATGACGATGTAAGAGGATTCCCCGACTCAGCCATCTGCTAGCAGAACGCACCCTTCTATCTCACTGTGGTGGAGTCGCTGGCGCATGAAAGGTACAGAAATAAGCACGTTTTTATTGACTAAAGAAAATTAGTGCTTTTCCATAACCTGTGCAATGCCAGGCAATTACACATTATGATTAAAGAGTTGAGATGTTTTTTTTCTGCTCGATGGTTGTATGTGTGTTTAGTGGTTGGTTGTTTGTGGGAAGGGGGGGGGGGGGGGGGGGGGGGGTCGTTCGGAAATTGCTTTTCGCAATCATTACCGGTCATTGCTGTTCCAGGTGAGGGTTTGTAAATTAGGAAGTCTCCACAAAGAACTTTTGCTCCAGTTGAATTGCTGCAAGGTGTTCCAAATCGACACAATAGATAAAGAGCTTGTATCTGATAACTGAAGGTATTTCCTGAAACTGAAAGCGCACATCCATGTCAGAAGCACTGTCACAACACAGGACGACTAGCACAAATTTGTTTATCAAAAACTACAGCCTAATCGTCCATCTGCAATTCCGGCAGCAAATTGCAGATTTATTTAACCGAGCATGTAACATTTGTACTTTAACTTAAAAGCCATTGTAGAACATCTAGTTAATAAAGTATTTTACCCTTGAGATAAAAAAGTGAGTTTCTCGGCTGTGTTCTTTTCTTCTGAGCTTGTAATACATGTTGTCCAACTATTTTGGAAGATTTGTGGGACTCCGTGGCGCAAGCCAGTAAATGCTTAAAATAAGACAATACTCAGGCAAGTATATTTAAAAGAGAAAGAAGGAAAGAAAGAAAAAGAAAAAAGTAAGTCAGAAAAAAAAGATAGGAAAGAAAACGCCATTGATTTATGTTGTCAGACATACACTGCAGTCAGTCAATTATGTGGTGCTGGGGTCCACAACGTTTAGATGCGCCCAAAATAATTCCCAAGTGTGCTTGGAAACACGCAGCATAGGATGACCACCGGTCCTGTAATCATATCTTGCCTAATTACTTCAGTACTGCCGTGCGAGCGACATCACACAGCCATCTTGTGAACATTTGAAAATAAGGCGCAGAGAGTGTTCTGCTTTCTGTCTTTTTATTGTAAAAAATCCCCCATCACAGGCCTCACATTTTGACATGAAGTATTTTGGTAGTGCACCATGGCAATGCAGCGTATTATGGCCCGACCTTTCTTTCCCCGAGGCAGTAAAATGTACGACCAAAAAAGATGAGCTCACGGAGCCTGTGAATGGACGGCCTTGTGTCTTATCAGACACAGGAAGCCAGAGTGGAGTCGCTCTCGTTCCCCTTTTAGACCGACAAAGCCCCAACAGGGGACAAATGACAACATGAGGAGCACCAAATGGGTCGTCTGGTTGGCTGTTGACACTGCACACCTTTTTGGGAACTGGCGTTGATGCACGAACACGACGGTGGCTGCGCAACGAAGGCGAAGGACAAAGTGTATATAGGCCGACCACACGTATTTTTACATGACTCCAGCAGCCAGATCCCAAAAAAAAATGAACTGTAACAAAATCGAGGGATGCGTCTCATGTACACGCAGTTCTACCACAACCTCCATCGACCAACGTCAGATGTTTCTATAGCAACCTTTGAAATAATATGAATAGCAAACTATGAAAATGGTAAATTGGATAAGTGAAACATGATGGCCTCACTGATATTTAGGGCTCATCCATTTTACTTTTGAAATGCAGATGACATTTGGCTAAATGACATTATGAAGCTGTTTCGCACATTTACCAATTTAAAACCCAGGTCTATTTATTTTAAATTCATTTTTGTTTTGGAGATAGGGATTTAATTGTGGTGGGGAATTTTTACGGGATGTTCGAGCTCCTCGGAAACCCTCAACGCACATGATCAACCTTGTAATGCCTTACGTGATGCTTGTATTGAAGATCACACACGGGTTCATCGTTCCACTGACTGTACCAGAGAAATCCCCCTGGCTGCCTACCGGAGCACAACTCCAACACTGTTTAAAATGTGCACATTGCCGTCAAAGTTGTCTGAAGTAGTTCGTCCTGACCCTCAGGACATCATCATGACTTGTTTAAACACCAGGCCATGGCTAAACAATCCAATTAGTCCCCGTTGGATTTTTACCAATTTAGCTTCATTTTTTTCTGCCTTTTATATTCTGCTCCCCTTAGAATATCAGAGTCAAGAAAATTAAAATATTTCCTGAATAAAACAAAAATCCCATTATTGCCCCCCAAAGTGTAGCCTGTGAATAGCAATAGCAGCTGAATGTCATGCACTGCTTTACTTGCTGAGGCAAACCGCTTTCATATTTGCTGATGTGGGCACAATGCAGGGGCCCTAATTGTCGAGGAGAAGGGCCCGCAGGGTATTCTCCTTTTGTTACTGGGTGCTCTGGAGTGTCTGGGATGCAAATGAAATAAACAGTTTCCGATGTTGGCAATTAACCATATGACTCAGCTGATAGCTTCACTAACTGCATTAGCAACATTCGCAGCTACCCCACCCCAGCGGTATCTCTTATACACAAACACGCTCTCTCTTCCTACGTCTCTAAATGTGATCTCTAAGGTTTACAATGCAGCAGCACTATTATTTACAAGATGTTGTGCGTCTATAAGACCGAATGAATAAATGCTATCTTTCACATTACAAGCCTCTGAAATCTAGTTTTCATACTCCAGCCAATTGAGTGGATTTCAATATTCTGCAATTATGTTTCTCCTCTCCGCTCCATTTTTTATTTCCCAATTCCCAAGACAAATTTCCTGTGTAAGGTATAAAGACAAACACAATAAACCCCAGCAAAAGGTTTGTTTTGGGCAGAGAAAGCAGATCATGTTGTGAAGACACCTTATCTTGAGAGAGAGAGAGAGAGAGACATAGACAGAGAGAGCTAGACAGCGACAGAGAGAGAGAGAGAGAGAGAGAGAGAGAGAGAGAGAGAGAGAGAGAGAGAGAGAGAGAGAGAGAGAGAGAGAGAGAGAGGCAACAGCGCTTAATAACAGCGTCCTACAATGACTGATTCCTTTCAGCCCCCCTTGGAGTAGAGAGGCAGTTCAGGCCTGCGTCTACGCCTCTAGAGTTTCTGACCCATTGGGTGGGGGGGGGGGGGGGGAGCTGACAGAGGGTCCAGTTCCCAGCATGATGTAGCTCAGTAGTCACATACTGTCATGACACAAGTGCAGACTCACACATATACACATACACACAGACACACACAAACACACACCCCTGCCGGAGGAATGCTAGCCATTACAATTTTTCTTTTTGGATTGCTTTGTATTTTTGTGCATGTGTTTGTGTGTGTGTGTTTACTCACATTTTGTGTTCCTGCGTTTGCGTCTGTTCATGTTTGTTGTCTCTACCTTTGAGCGCACACATGTGTACCAACACCTAAAAACAAAAAAATAAAATAGGTTTCACACATATTTGAAGAACGCGAGGAGTATTTAGGCCAGAGTGGGTGGATGCAAGATGGATGGAGCGTGGGGCTGGGGTGTGGGCTGGAGGGCTGGGGGGAGTTTGAGGGGGGATTTGTGAATTTAAACTGTGGCAAAGGTGACTTGGCCTACACGCGCATTGACAGCTTTATGGGCCGTGTGCGGCCAGCAGCGGGGAGAACGGCGAGAAGGAGCTGGCGTCCTGCCCAGACCAGGTAGGTAGAGTGCTAGGGTCAGCGCTGGCTAACACAAACAATCTGGCAGGGAAGCAAGTGCAACTACAGCCTGTCACGATTAAACAGGATCGGGAAAGAAATATGTTTATGCCATGTGTGTGTGTGTGTGTGTGTGTGTGCGCGTGTGCGTGTGTGTGTGTGTGTGTGCGTGTGTGCGTGTGTGCGTGTGTGTGTTTGTGTGGGTGTGTGGGTGTGCATGAGCTGGCCCTGTTTCTTTATTTTGCAATCTCTGATGCACAAAACACATAAATATGTATTGAGGAGGGACCTCTTGTTGTCTGCAAACTTCAAGATGTGAGAGCATGAACTTCAATGTGTTTTTTAATACAGTGCAAAGTTCAAGTTCAGGTGAGATATTCGTTTGATCGAAAAGTCAGCAATTATTTTATACAAGAGAAGGTGTCGAAAAAAATGGGAAGGAGGTGGGGATATTGTTGGTGGGGGAGGTGGAGATATTGGTGCAGATGTTGGATATATTTATAGATATTGTTGGTATACAATAGAGTTACTTAGATCAGTACTAATAAGGTGGAAGAAGGTGGAAACCTCTGATAAACCAATAGAAAATATTAGTAGTAGTAGTAGTAGTAATAGTAGGGGCTGATTTGCTGATTCTGTGTTTGATTTAACCAAACTGAATTAATTGTTAATAAAAATATAGAATAGCTTTTGCCTTAAGTACCTTTCACCAGTGGACGTACCATACGGTATCTGTTATTTGAAGCTGCAAAACATTGTGGGCTGTATTCACGCCGGGCTCTATTGGTTTTCCTCTGGCTTCAAATAGAAGCTGTATGGGCTTTAAAAGAATGACCATGTGGGTGGGGCTCAAGTCATGTGACGACATTGTGATGATGTAACTCCATGTTACGATGCTGTGGGTTTCGCACGCCACTCCTCGCACTGTGGGCCAAAACAACATGAGTCACCCATAACCAGCCATGGCACTTAAGTCCCAGCTTTTTATTTTTTTCTCCTTACTGGTCAGTTACCAAATCACCTCATAACTATTAGAAGTTAGTCGTACTCAAGAGACCCTACCAAATGTTGCTGTTGTCATTAGCGGGATTTGTAATTAACATTTTGGACTTTGACGTCCGGCTCCCTCAGCTGTGAAGTTTTCTCACGTCCTGTGAATGAAATAACGTTTATTAGACGAGTGACGACACCCTTCAAGTCTTCGTCGTAAATTCTACAATAACCACAATAACCCCTTCTAAGTTCAAATCAAAGCATGCCAGTGTAGTGATGAGGATTCTTCTGAGTGGATCCACTTTCGGCCGATCTATCCCAACTTTCTCTTCTCTTTCTTGTCTTCACAATAGAATCCTCCGGCGACGTAAGGCAAAGGAATTCTGTGCATTATTTTGGAAATGTCCTGCTTGTATTTTCCTAGCAGTATTTTCCCTGGAGGGTTGAGTCATACGGGGTGCCATCCAGAACGCCACCCCGTTACACCATCAGCCGCGGTCTGCGTGGACGTAGGTCTTGTTTTCCCTTTGTTTTGCTGCGCCGTCGGCACCGGGGCCCTCCTCAGTATCTCACAACTTGGCTCCCACGGGACCGCCAGTCACAAAACCAAAGCACCACACCGGCCCGGAGACAGGGAGGCAGAGGCAGAGGGAGAGAGTGATTATGTTATTTTGTGGTTGTTCTTATTTTGTTTTCGTTTGTTTTCATAAGTACTTAATAGAGTCCACATGGTTTCTGGGTGCATCTAGATGTCCTGGGGTCCCGCTCGGTTGCCAGAACGAGAAAGAGAGACACGAGCCACATAGGTAAGTGTTGATGCCGCAGTGTTTTTAAAATTGTTCTGTTTTATTACATCTCGTCTTTCACAAATTATAAAGCTGCGTCTGGAACAACACGTTCTAGGGTAAGGTCTATGCCCTCACTGTGTTTTCACCACCATCTATATGAAGTAGACCAGACAAAAAGCGACCACCGCACATAAACCATTGCAGCCCCGATGACGACAAACCCTAAGACACACTGCATAATGTGTCCGTATCTACGTGGAAACACGCCGCAAAAGGCGCGTTCCGCTAACCTTTGGAGAGTTTCGGCGTGGGACGGCCGTTTATCTCGGCGACCCCCAGGCAAAACAGGGTCAGCCGACCCATTTCATTGTCACACTGTGACTCATAACCTTGGCCCTGGAGAAATTAGGCTCAGGTCTGGCCAATGTTAGAGGGCCATTCTTCTCATAAGTTCACCATTGTGGCAGACAGGTTAGTGTGCAGCCCTCCCAACACACAGGCCACCACTCACAGGGCCCATCAACATTGGGGGCAACCCCTGTGCATCAGAGGAATTCTTGGGGAATTTATGCACCGTCTCCCGGACTAATTGAATTAGACAGGATCGTGTCCACAGTGTGGCTATTGTGGTGGACGCACAATGTTGCGCTTCATGCGTCCAAGGCTCGGGGTGGAATTCTGTGCCATTTAGACCCCTACGCTGCCCTCCACAACAACGGCATCCTGACCACTTGCTTTTTTCTTCCCTTTTTCTTTTTTCTCTCCCTTCTTCTGTCCAATGACACGCCTGGGGCTCCATCACTAGCGCTGGATAAGGGCAGTCATTAACCAATCCCCTGAGAGGGGGGCATTCACGGGCCCCGGCACCGGAGGCATGGTGTGAGGGCGGGCGCGGTGTCACCTAGAGTACATGTTGGTGTACAAGTAGGTCCTCCTCTCTGCGGCTGCGTCCGAGTCCACGGGCCGCCAGACGGCAGGCGGGGACGCTGGGCTAGAGCAGAACCTGTCCCAAGGAAGACATTAACCGTGGGATTCTCAAAGGCTTTTATGTAAATAAGATGAATGAAAAATGAATGATGCTGAATGGTAATAAATGCTGCTTGAACATTTTAGAATTTGCTTAAATTGTTGTGAATTCTAAAATGTGAATCAGATTTCACAAGAAATGTATAAAAATGTTTTAAAAAAAACACAATATATTGCTTGATTATTTGTTTTAAATGCGGAGGGCACAATGTTATATTGTTTCTTGCTCTCGCTTTGTGTTTTTGGTGACGGTAGCAAATCATTCTTCCCAGTCAGATGACCACTGTGTGATGAACTTAGTCCCCTTTATTCACAACACAGAAGCAGGAAAATAATGAATCATGTGGCTGTGTACAAACGTGCTCAGTAGTAGGTAATGGAAGCAGTAACTAAGATGGCAGTACAAGCTGTTGCCATACTAGTTGTAGAAATTACTCGAAATAGCAATATATTTAGTCAAGCTTGCGCAATAACACTCTCCGTAACAATTTAACATAAAATAAACATGATTCAAGTCGGCCATTTAAATGACAAATTGTACAATTTGGGGAACGGCCGTGTCGCACCTAACCCAAAATAAAACCACAAAGTCAAGCTGACGCGGCACAGATGCGTACGATCCTAAAAATATGACATGATTCCTCTGTCCGTGAATGAGATGAGATGAGAGGAGCCTTTGTGGATGCCAGTTTGTCATACATTCCTTTGCATGATTGCACGTTGCTCCACGGCCCTGGTACAGTGGTGGCATTATCACGCTGCCTCGCTTCACTCTTTTTTCCTCCCTTTTCTTCCACTTTTTGACCACGCCATTTAAAGTCACGTTGCGGAGACGTTGTTTACGGATTCAACGATGTCCTCCACCCACCCGCCCACCGCCACCACCACCACCACCACCACCCCATACTCCTCTCTCTCTCAAATCAAAGACGATATGCTAATAGTCCTGCCGATTTCAACAAAACGAGGGCTAACCACGCCGCCGTCGTGGCCGGCCCGTCAAACGAGTGACGGAGAAGGGGGTGAGGGTGGGCGGGGGGCCGGAGGGGGTGGTTGGCGGGGAGGGGAGGGGGGGGGGGGCGAGGCGGTGAAACAGACGGGCCTTTTGTCCGCTCCTTGGGAGTCTCCGGCGTTGTGTCGCCCCGGGGTTCTGCCGTTCAGATGGCGTCTGGTTCTGAGGCGACTGGACATGACACACACGCACGGCTAGGCTAATTTTGGAACGGCCCTCCAGTGAGAAAGAGAGAAAGAAAGAAGGACAGAAAGAAAGAGAGAAAGGAGATGAAGACGGCGAGAGAATGACCAAAAAGAATAAGAGAACGACAGAAAGCTAAACGGAAAGAAGGGAGAATGTATCCAACGCTCCTCTGGGAGACGCCGTCCCACCGGGGCCGCGGGACATGATCGCGGTATGGCCTCTCTTGTCTAGAACGTTCCGTGCGAGCCGGGATGGGGGGGGGGGAATAATTTATCCTGACGCCAAATGGAATGGCTTTCAAGTGTCGTTCGAAGCGATCAAACTTCCGGAACTTATGGTTTTCTGGGGACACTGATGTTTACCGCCAATCAAAAAACCACACACGCAAATACCCCGAAAAAAGAACACACACATCACACCCCCCCCACACACAAAAATGTAAATACACACACACACACACACACAAAAACATGCATCTCAAACACACAAACAACTATGCAGACATTGTTTTCTTGGCTAGCCGTCTCGAGCGGCTGCGTTTCCTGCTCCTTGAAGCCCCTGGTGACCGCCGGCCACCAGGCTGGTCAGGTGATGGAGCCCCTGAGTTGTAAGCAAAGAGACCACCTTGTCTCTGCTCCTGCACCTCGTCCCTCCCTCTCCTCCTCCTTGTCCTTCTGATCTTCCCCCTCCTCTCTGATCCATAGCCCCGGGTCCTGTTCTTCCTCCTGCTCCTCCTCCTCCTCCTCCTCCTCCTTCAATCCTGTGATTGATTTGCGCTGCCTATGACCCGGTCCGTGGTCTAAATGATCTCATGCTCTCTGTGTTCATCACAAGGGGGCCACTGAACACTGAGGCCTCGTGGAGTCCTCTGCAGGTCACAAAGCACTCATTAACTTACTTTGCTTTTAAAGAAAGAGGTGTGTGTGTGTATGTGTGTGTGTGTCTGTTTGTGTATATTTGTGTGTGTGTGTGTGTGTGTGTGTGTGTGTGTGTGTGCGCATGTGCGTGCGTGCGTGCGCTTGCGTGCATGTGTGTGTGTGTGTGTGTGTGTGTGTGTGTGTGTGTGTGTGTGTGTGCGTGTGTGTGTGTGTGTGTGTGCGCGCGTGCGTGCATGTGTGTGTGTGTGTGTGTGGGAAGGGGGGCGGGGTAGTGAAAACCGATGGTCATGGTGAGCTTGGCTTTCTGCTCGGACGGGGATGCTACAGTGGTTCAGTTGTAAGTGGAGGGCCTTGTCCGTCTCAGGTTTAACAGCACAACGAGGACCTGCATTCAGTCGGATGACAGGCGCACAGCAAGGGACACGGCACAACGACAACACACGCAGACATTATCAGCGTCGCTTTAATCTGGGATCCAGCGGTCCTTCTGTGTTACAGCAGGACTTCTGGTGGGGGAAATGGCACAGTGCCTGCATCAGACAGCAGAAGCTGAAAGCGACAGAGTGACGCCCGGTTTCCAGTTTCGTTACGGAGTTGGAACTGAAGAAAGCTAATTTGCGCGAGTGGTGGAAGCTTTCAGGAGGGGTTTTTAATAAGTGTACTCCTACTGTGGCTGGTCTACACAGTGTTGATTTCAAACCTTTTGCAGTCAGTTTTTCTTACAGTTTACTACTGCTGGCCCAGTTTGTGTTCAGCAATTACGGGCTGACAGATCGTGATTGGTCGAAACAAATATAAAGAGAAACAAAGTGAGAGGCCTCGTTCACCCAGATTTGGGCTCGCCTGCCATCACACTAGATGTTAATCTAAAGTCTGATTTGTGAGACCAGCCCTGCTTTGATGGCAAAGCAGCTTGAGGGTAATCGCAGTGTGTCCAGAACCACCACCATCGTGCATTCTAGGAGAAATTGTCAGAGCCCCCAGAAAAAAGAAACAAAAAAGTGATTCTTATTTGATTAAAGAGTCATACGCTTGAAGAGACGCACACACAAATACATGCACACATACACACACAGACACGCAAACACACACACACACACACAGCACAACACAACACAACAATCTCAGGAAGTACCTTTTGGAGGCAGAAAGTCTTAGGAAAATTCCCTTTTATTTGTCATCGTCAGTGGGAGAGCATAAACAAAGAGGCAGGCAGGCCAGCACAGAGACGATCGTATCAATCTAATAAGGCCTTGTTAGTATTGATTTAATCATGGCCAATAGAGTGGCTGGACACACAAGCACTTATTGTTCCCTCTATTGTATTCTTTCTGTTGCCTTGGGGGGATTTATTGTCATTGTAAGGACCAGGTCCAAAAAAATAATCAAACAACACGTTGAGTCACATGACGGTTAGAATGTGCCGGATGTCCAGCCACTCTGAAACTTGATTTTCAAATCAGGGTTAATTAAATATCCAATGTAATCCACTACACATGGCATTCTTACTCTCATTTCTACATCGAACAGTCACATGTTCCAAATAGTATATACCTGGAAATGCAAATATTGTTTATCTTACAAATAATGTGATTTGTATTGTTTGGGTGGCCTCATGAGACTGTTATTAAAGGTTTTGAAAACCTTTATGGTGTAGTGTAACAGCCTAAGCAGTGTAACACTTCGAGGGGCTTGGATATTGTTTCATTCTCTCCTCAAATGCTTGCTAATAGTTTCCTATAGGTGGGCTGGCTACAGGGCGGGGGCAGGGGGGGAAGGGAGAGGGTCTGCGCGGGTGAGACGGGGGTCGCGGTGTTTAACAGCTGTCAGCCTCTCTGGGAACAGGGGGGGCTCCTGTGGACATGACGAGGGCTCCCTGCGGTTAAATACTGTCTGAGATGCGCCTCCGTCCCCCCTGATGAAAGCCGGCTGACCTGTCTCCTGAGCGTGGGTAAGGAAGAGGAGGGGCAGGGGGGGGGGGGGGGGGGACTGCTGAGATTATTAACCAGCCGGCTTTAACGGTCCAATCCCCCCCCCAGGACTGACACACTCGCAGGTATCCAGTTGGAGACGGACAAACAACACACGGGATGCAGTTCAGGGTCTTCATCGAAGGGGGTTTCGTCTCGACGACGCCAGCTACCTGAAGCATCATGAATATGAAATCCATTCATTCTTCCGTTCATTCTTTGTTTGTTTCTTCCCTTTTTTTCTCTCTCTCTCTCTTTAATCTCTTGGCCTAATTTCCAGTCGACCGATACAGTCAATGATCTCTCGGCCCCCTGCCAACGCAACAGCGGACAGCTTTGGCCGCGTCTCGGTTGAAGGACGCGTTAAAGGCCGCGAATTCAGAACAAAGAGCGAGCATCTCACACACACGCACACACACACACACACACACACACACAAACCGCCACCATCAGGAGACAAACTTAGAACTTCATTTTGACTCTTGACCCCTTGCCCTCCGCAGCCCCTCCCACTTCCCCACCCTGCATGTCACATGACACTTGGGGCCATTCACGAGACAAAGGACACAGATTTATGCACACACCTCCCACCATCACACACACACACACACACACCCAACATAACACCCAGTCTTCACGCCCGTGCACACACACACACACACACACACACACACACACACAACATAACACCCAGTCTTCACGCCCGTGCACACACACACACACACACACACACACGCACACACACACACACACACACACACACACACACCTAATAAAGGAACAGGTGACGGAGGCCTTGCGGCTCAGGGTTCCATAATAGTGCCTGGCCGTGGAGCGGGAACAGATGGTGATGGGCCTGTTGCTAAGGGATCAGGGGCCTGAAGAATCCATTTTTTAATTCCAGATTATTTGCTCCGACTACACAGGGCCAGACAATATCACCGGCTAACCTCCCCCCCTCCTCTACCCCACACCCCTACACCCCTCCAGCACCACCTCACCCCCTGCCAATAATGAAAGAAGAACACACAAAAGGAGAGAGAGAGAGAGAGAGAGAGAGAGAGAGAGAGACAGAGAGAGAGAGAGAGAGAGAGAGAGAGACAGAGAGAGAGAGAGAGAGAGAGAGAGAGAGACAGAGAGAGAGAGAGAGAGAGAGAGACAGAGAGAGAGATGGTCAGCTGTCGTGACCTGTTTTTATTTTTTTGCACTGAGGTAGAGGCGCAGGCAGGAGCCTCACTGCTGCCATGTTTGAACCCCCCCGCCCCCTTGATTCCTCAGACTATGAAAACAAACTGACACAAAACTCTCACACACACACACACATTCACTCACTCACACTCTCACGCACACACACGTACACACACACACACTCACACACACTTGGCTGTGGCGTTAGGGGGAGGATGTCTAAGCCGACCGCTAAGTGTTGGTGGTCTCACTGTGTATGTTATCAGCGGAACTCTGTCCCGTATTTATTTTATCATCGGCTCCGTGCGAATGGGAATGTAGGACACAAAAATAATACAAATTAAAGATATCTTCCATGGCCTGACTCTGTACCTCAAAAAATGAATGACCTAACCCTTACGTCTTACAGCAGCACACACTCAATTAAAGATGTGCATCTCTAGTTATTCTAAATTATTTATTGACACAATCGGACGGGGTAGGCAGCGACACGTGTTTAGCAAGACTGTATGCATTTTTACAAAGCAACCCGCCTGCAGGTTACATATCCATCTACCTTTATTTCCATATACTCATTATTGTGCATTTTCAAAAGGACAACATTACAGCACCTCGTTAACAATAGAGAGAGAGAGAGAGAGAGAGACAGAGAGAGAGAGAGAGAGAGACAGAGAAATAGACAGGGAAAATGAGACAGAGAGGGAGAGAGACAGCGGAGGGAGAGAGAAAGGAAGGACGAGACAGAGAGGGAGAGAGACAGAGAGACAGAGATAGAGGGTGGCACTCAGGACAGATAGTTTGATTTAGCCTGGGAGTTAGCCAGGGCGGCGTCTCCGTGTCTGTGCAGGACCTAGCCGTTCCCTTTCTATTTCCTCCTTTTCTCAGTTTCCACCGCTTTCGAACGCCATCCATCTTCATTCCCATCTCATCCCCCCCCCCCCCCCTCCCCATTCCTCTCTCTCTCTCCCCGCCCCCGCGATGACTTTGGCCCAGTCGTCTCATTCATATCCTGATTACTCTAATATCATTATACCATTAGCCTTGCTGTCACCATGACAGTGAGCATGTGACCCCCTCCTCCTCCACCACCACCACCACCACACACCCACCACCCCTCTTCCCCCCCCGATCCTGACAGGTACATAGTGTCTCCCCCTAGAACACTGACATTTTAATCGTCGTCACTGGTTTCCTGCCGGCCTGCGGTGAGCAGGCCCCGGCCCTGGGACTCGTAGGCCTATAGGTGGGGGCGTCTCTAGGAGAGAAATGGCTTCTTGTTATAGTGCCGAATACATCTTGGTGATGGGATTACGTCCTTGTAGCTCAACGCGTGAACCTCATCAGAAGCAGATCCTTTTTCATTTGTTTGTTTATACGCGTTCCGTGTTAAGTGGTGACCAGATAGAGTCAGGGCGCTAGCATGTTTTCTAAACTCTGTAACGGCGGAGAGAGAGATTGCTCATCACGGATTATGATCTCTCCATAATTCACACACACACGTGCTGCGTAAGCTTGAGAAAAATGATGTACTTTTTTGTCACCTTGACGTGCGTTCACACCAAAAGCGGAGGCTTTAGGCTTGTGGCCATGTGACACAGGAACCTTAATTGACAAATATGATAATGTGAAAGAAACCACTTTTTCCTCTAGTGGTTCCTGTGGTTTAAAGGTAATACGTTAAAGAATCAGAAAGTCCTTCGTAATACTGGCCTCTTTGGCCAGTAAATAGACTGCGGCCTCTCATTTTTAAAGTTAAAAAACAACCAGACAACCTTCATTCATCTGAAATTTTAAGTGATTTATGCATGTAAAAAAAACACACAAAATACCTTTAATCGACACGCGCATCACCAAAACAACAACAATCTGATAATCCGTTCCGTAAAAAAGAAAACATGTCTGGTTTAAAATACCTTCACCTGTGTTTCTCTCCATAATGTATTGTAGGATTATTTCCTGTAACGATAACTGCTGTGCAAAGACCCATATGCGGGGGAGGTGTGTGTGTGTGTGTGTGTGTGTGTGTGTGTGTGGTGTGTGGGGTGTGGGGTGATGGGTTGGGGGTAGAACTGGTCACAACACCCCTGATCTCTTCATTATGTTGCACATTTTAATCTGTCATTGTAAGTGCTCCGAAGAAGAGCACTGCGCCTCTCCCCCTCCCCCTCCTTTATCCACCCCCCCCAACCCCCCCTGCTGCTTTTAAAGGGGGATTATGCCACAAAAATCGGGATGAAAACACAGGGATTACACATAGATCAACAAAAAAATGAATGTCAACATGTGTGGGCTTCCTTACATGCACTTTTGTTTTCAACCGTGTGAGTTTGTTTCCATCCTGGCCGCGTCCAAGGCGATTACCCTCCTCTGCTATCCCCATCATCCCGGTAACATCTATGGGATGAGATGAGCAATGGGAAAAATCGAGTGTCTTCAACCATGTGTGCATTTCAAAGCATTCAGGGTCTGTATGGAGAGTAAACGTTAAAGAGGGTCAATACGTATCATGCCTATATTTATGTGGTAGGAAATGATGAAAAGTGCTGAAATTAGAAATGTAGACCTTCTCATGATCTACCCAAAAGAACTATATTTGTCGCCTGACTTGCATTATTTCATTGCCAGAATTGATACGTTTGATCCAGGCTTCTTTTGTTCTACTACTTTTATGGCTGGATGGTAAGATCATAAACAAATTAGAGAGTTTAGTATTCAGCTGGTATAGATTTCTTAGTAGTACTATGTGAAATACACAGACTTGGGAAATGTGTCCCCTAGGTAATATGGTTTAGGAAATCCAGAAAGCTCATCACATTTGTGAATCAGTTGTGAATCCTTGCCCACCTCAGTCAAATTTCCACCCAAAAAAAATGACAAGAAGGATTAGCATATACTCTCTTGCCAGAGATGTCTGCTTTTATACCACATCCATTTATTCCTGTAGTTTTGTGAAATGACAAGCCAGAACTTTTATAATAGTGTTACTTAGCAGCCCTGAAGACAAAAAACATAAGGGCCTTCCAAAATGTCCAACAGGGCATTTCATATTTATATAACCTGAAAAATGAAGAGAAATGCCTTGCCAAACCCATGAAACACAACATCTCACTTAAAGTCTGAACGATTTCTCCTTCTTGTCCTTATGTTTACATAGTTCAGAGATCCAATAATAGATGTTCATAGATCACAGAAAACATTTTTGTAAAAATGCTGAAAAGCAAGCCAAAAGTATTGCATGTTGCATCCAAACACTGGACATGTGTGTACAATTTGCGTGGTAACCCAATCACAGGGAAGAACCTTTCAAAGTAAAAGCACATAGTGCAGCAATGCGTTCTTCATTGCATTGAGAATGATTGTTTAAAAACTATGTATACATAAAAAAAATATGCATACATGATTAGATAATGATTAGGAGAAAAGTAATAGATATATCCCATTCAAATGAGATGGGGTTGAAGCATGGGGCGCTGGGCAGCAAAATTAAAAAGGAGGGGAATGAGGTACAACTGGGCAGAACTGAAGGTGTAGTTACATGTAACACAAATTTGACTTCAGGTCTCCTGTTTCTTCGTTAGCGTTCGCAAAGACACAGCCGGGCAATCCAGCATGCGATCGCTGCCAGCGCATTTCTTGCTCCGGACACAATGTGGAAGCAACAACCGGAGCGATAATCAAAGACATAATGCAAACAAAGTTAACATGTCCTGTTTAAACTAACTATGATGCTCAATTCGATTAGATTTAAGGGCACACTTATTAAAAGTACCCATGGGCTTGTCGGGCCGTAAGGTGGTTTGGCGACTGCTTTTGTATTTCCCTCCAACTATGTCAATGTTTTCTGTTCCCAAGATTTTTTACCATACCAATATGGATTAATGGCTAATAGCGGAAAAAGCCCACACCGATGCAAATGTATGAGCCCCAAGAATGTAAGAAAACTGTATTTATAAGAGCATCAAAAAGCAAAGCCAGGCCAGGCGATGTTGTTTGTGTGTGTGTGTGTGTGTGTGTGTGTGTGTGTGTGCGCGCGCGCGCGCGCGCGCGTGTGTGTGTGTGTGTGGTCTTTTCAGACAGGTTTGCCGAAAAAAATCAAATGAGTTGTAATTCAATTGTGCTTGTTGCACGAGAGCCCCTTCACCATCCTCTTCCATCCTGGCTCTATTCTCATCCTTGTGTCTCTACAATGAGTCTGTGTGATTCCTAACCCTACAATCCCTGTTTTGAAATCCTCAAAACACGCCAATTGGTCCATCACGCAAAGCGGTGCCACAATACACTTCTTTTTCCCACTTATGGAAAATACCTTCATCATCACGCGTGGTTTGGTCAAAGACGCCCTAGGGAAGGAGGGACTCGGCAGCACGCTGCGATTGGTCGAGCTGAGGATGTGGTTGAGTCACATAGTCAGTGGCACTCATTGCGGCCCTCTGATGTGTTCGGTGGCTCTCATTGGTGGACACCCAACCAAAACCCCCTTAAACACACACACACACACACACAAACAGCAACAGCCAAACACTATGCCTTTTCCTGGTGTAAATCAAGTATACAACAGCCATTACGCCCCCCCCCCCCCCCCTTCTGATCCCCCTGCCCCATTCTCTGTCACTTCCATTAGATCCTTGGCAGCGAGCGCATTACTCTTGGCATGTTCCAAGAGGAGATCCACCCTGTGTAATTGCGGCCCCCTAATTGCCCAGGCACCGCTCTGCTTTTTGGAAAAGGAGCGCCCCAGCTCGCTCGTCGGCAGCCCCCAAAATGAATGCCATGTGCGGGGAGGGAGCGCGCGGGGCCGCTGCCTCGGGGCCTGAGGTGGCGCCGTGACGCCTCGGGCCCGCAGCCCGGCGTGCTTCCCACTGCCAAGAGGAACATAACTCAGCCGTTCCGTCTTAAACACAGACACTCCTCTCCCCTCTCTCGCTCTCTCTCGCTTGCTGTCGCCCTCTCTCGCACTCCCTCTCTCTCTCTCTCTGATTTCCCTCTCCTTCACTCTTTATTCCTCTCTCATCTTTCTTCCTCTGGTTTTGATTTCTCTCTTTCACACTCGCTCTCCTGCACCCTCTCTCTCCCACTCTCCCCCCCACTCTTTCTCCCACCCTCTCTCTTCTTTTTCTTCCTCACTCTTTGATTTCCGTCTCCCTCCTTGTTTATTTCTCTCTGGTCTTTCTTTCCCTGGTTTTGATTTCTACTCTTGTCCCTCATCCTCTCACTCTCTCCTCTCCCTGTCCCCCTCCTGTCACCGTCCTTTCCTATCTCTCTCTTTCTCTCTCTCTCTCTCTCTCCCTCTCTCTCTCCCTCTCTCTCTCTCTCTCCCTGTTTCACACAACCTAATCCTTTCTCACCGAGCGCGTGTTTTTGTTTTTCATCCCTTCTTAAACATGCTCTGGGTGTACACATAGCTCTGTCACTCTACTCCTTCTATTTCTTTATTTTTTTCGCCACCATAAAAAAGGAGAAAATGCGATGGGCCTTTTTTTTGTGCAGGAAATGGCCTCTGATGTCACCTTAGAGTAGCGGTGCTGTTTTTGCGGAGCCTGGGAAAGGCTTTCCCCCCCGTCCCCGTCCCCTCCGTCCCCCCACACACCCCCAACTCCCCGCTGGCCGTGACTCCCATCCCGAGCTGTGAGCTTCACACGGGTTGAGTATTTATATGGCGAGGAGAACACTCAGGACGCATCACAACAATGTTCCTGCTGCACCCGCTGGCCCTCCAACGGGAGACGTAATGCGTTCGGAGCCCCCCAGCGTCCGGTCGACGGTGGGCATTATTTTACAGCAGATTATGATACATGGGAAAGAGAGAGTGAGAGAAAAATAAAGAAAGCAGGAAGCATTTAGCTAACGTAATTCCTGAGAAAATAAAAGTGATCAAGACTTTGGGGCTTGGTTTTTCCAAACTTCCTGTGAGGATTAGACACTCTTGACACAGCGTTGTATCACGCACCCCACACACCCCACACACACACACACTTCCTCCTTCACCTCCACTCCTCATTCTCCCATCCCTTGAAAAAAATAATAAACTCCCACTTATATACTCCACTGGCACATAGAGGCAGGCAGGAAGTGGCGCTAAAAATAGCCCAAATCAAAGGTATGTTATTGGAGTGTAATGAGAGAAGGATGTGTGCTTTTGTAACAAGGATCTTTTTTTCTTCTTTTTCCCTTTTTTCTTCTTTCTTTTTTTTCCCTCCTGGACATTCCAGGGTTCTTTCTCATGTGAAAAGCGGGGTTTCGGCACCCTGGCAGCACTAGTGGGACACATTTATTTCTGCGCTCAGGTTCAACACACTGTGTGTCAGTCGCTCAGAGTGGAGCACACACACGAAGATAAGGAGAGAGAGGGAGAGAGAGAGGAAACCAGGGCAGGTCAGGGAAGGTCAGCAGTGACGAGAGTCCGAGAGATGTTTCATGAGCTTTTCACACACACACACACACCACCTAAATGCTCCCTTTTCCCCCTTCTGAATTTTCCATGTTCAAAATAGATGCTGTGATACAAACCACAAAACACGCTGACTCACTGGCTGACTCACTTGAATCAGTGGGAATCAAGTGTATGTATACACAAATATAAACAAGCACCATCATCATTAGAGCCTTGGCGACTTACTGGATGATGTGGCTGGGCCATTTACCTATGGCCCAGTTCTACACTCTGTCATGTTGTGTGTGGTACAGTTCAGAGCTCATACATACATACATGCATACATAAATACAGTACATACATACATACATACATACATACATACATACATATACACATGCATACATACATACACACACACATACATACATAGTTAGAAAGCACACACAATCAGTAAGGTTATCATTAAGAACCAGGTGCCCTGATGATTGATGCTACCGATTATTGAGCCTCACAACATGTTGACAACCGCTGCGCTGTAACAGCAGCGCACCATACCGCATGATACTGTGTGTGTGTGTGTCTCTCTCTGTGTGTACGTGTGTGTGTGTGTGTGTGTGTGTGTGCGTCTGCTGCGCACCTGCGCGAGCTTAGTTTTAATGAAGGGAAAACCTTGTAAAATTAACCAAATCACCGCGTTTTCAAATCTAAAACGAGGCAGAACGGGCTTGGCGCGCGGCCCCCCGCCTCAGACGCACAGCGGGCAGCACCACGCAGGCCTCCCCGCCTCTCCCTCTTTTCATCATTCGCAAATGAAGTGCAGGGTGGATGGTGGGGGGGGGGGGATCCGATTAAGAAATGTGCCTTCAGATGTATGCATTCAAATATGAAAAGTTAGATTGAATCGGAGGACGCCTGCGCCCCCGCTGTGCTCTTTGTCTTTGGTTGGAGATTGCTTTGTGCGCTTTCCTTTCTTCTTTGTGTTTGTGTCGTTTCCTTTGGTGTGCCGCCGCCGCCGCCGCCGCCGCCGCCACCCGACACGCCCGTGAGGACTCGAGCGAACGGTGAGTGCGGTGCATCTTCGCCAACTGCGATTACAAACACATGGTGGCGTCAAAGGGTGGGTGGGGGACAGGTCCGGGTGCATCGCTCCACATGTGCAGTGCAGCCATGCTCTCCTGGTTTCACAGAGTGATACCTGCTGCACATGCAGAGCGTTTGGTGTGGTTGTGCGCGTGTGTGTGTGTGTGTGTTTATGTGTGTGTCTGTTTTTATATGTGTGTGTGTGTGTGTGTGTGTGCAAATGTGTCTGAATGCGTACATACAGTATATTATACAATGTTTGCACAGTATGTTTAAATAGCATGCACCTTTTCGGGTGTGTGCGCGTGTTTGTGTGGGTGTGTGTTTGTTTGACCACGTTTATGTGTGTGTGTGTGTGTGTGGGTCTGTGTGTATGCATGTGTGTGTGTGCGTGTGTTTTTGGCTGCATATATTTGTATGTATGTGTGTACGTGTGTGTGTGTGTGCGTGCGCTCATGCTGGTCTTTTGCTATCGTTCGATGAACATAACAACAGCGTTCGGGGAAGGACTTGACCCTTGGGCTTGATTTGAAGTTGAGTTTCATTTTTGTATTGTTTCTTTCATCCGTACAGAGGGCTGACTAGGCAGCAGAGATGAGGAGATGCTGCTCTTGCACAGAGACACACATCTGGTAGCCTCCTTGCAGAGCGACTTCAAAGCTCTGCATCTCCCTGATTATTTAAACTTGGTTTGAGCCAAATTAGACAGACTTTTAGGCCGCCGTGTAGGAGAGCTGTGTGTGTGTGTGTGTGTGTGTGTGTGCGTGCGTGTGTCTGTGTGTGTGTGTCTGTGTGTGTGTGGCGGGGGGGGGGGGGGTTGTGTAAGGAAACACATATCCAGGAAATAGGAAAAACTATTTCAATGACATAATGATAAAAAGGAAAGTTTATTAAAAAGGACAATTTCACTGCTTTTAATAACATTTTTCCAATCATACACTCCAGGACACATTGAACGTTACGGGAGATATCTTAAATGTGGATACTTTCAGAAGTAATCACTCTCGACAGAATATATTTTGGTTAATGCAAGCGTTTGGAATCAATATTACATTATAGAAATGCAACCTGGTGAGCACTGTGAATCATAATATAAACCATCCGAGCGAGCCAAAAACCAACCTAAATAAATCATTAGCAACACAACCCACTTCTCACGTATAGCGAGCGTACCACGTGTTCTCCCAGAACGTTATCCCAATACAACATTTCATTATCAGGCCTCCCTCTCCCACTCCGCTGAAAAACCTACAGCCAACGCTATTAAAGCTACAACCGCTATCTGGGTGTGTGTGTGTGTTTGTGTGTGTGTGCACATGCGTGTGTGCGTGAAGAGGTTCACGTACTGTAATCGAAACACCCCCCCCCTCTTCTTTGTCTTTGAGTGAGCTTGTGTGTGTATTTTGTGTGTGCAAGCGTGTGTGTTGTTTTTACACACAGTTGGCGTCGCTCTTCTGGGATGATGTCTATGAGGAGTTAGGGGCCCCCACGTGCTTCTGATGTGGGAAAGGTCTGTCCTCTCCCCTGCCTTGTTGTTTGATGGGTCCCAGCCTGGTGTCAGCCCCGGTCCCGGTGGACCTCCCCGCGGACATACTTCACATGATAGCCTATCTCTACATTTGTTTCTCCTTGCTAATTCTGTTGTTTTACTGCTAGCGCACTTTGGAGGATAGCATGTCTGTGTGTTGTTTCGATTTGTTTGCGTAGATGTGTGCATGCGTGTGATTGCATCTGTGTGCGTGTGTGTGAGTGTTTGAATCTTTGTGTGGGAAGGTTTAACAAATTATTTTGTACTTAGGTGTTCTCAAGAGTGCCTGTTTATAACTTTGAGTGATATAAACAGTATGTGTTTCTGTGTGTGTGTGTGTGTGTGTGTGTGTGTGTGTGTGTGTGTGTGTGTGTGTGCACGTGTGTCTGTGAGCGTGTTTTTGTGTGTATGTGTGTCTGTGTGTGTGTGTGTGTGTGTGTGTGTGTGTGTGTGTGTGTGTGTGAACGTGTTTGAATGTCTGGTTGAGAGAGAAGGGTTCGTGACATATCTCACAATTGACTATTAGGGCTTCTTTTTTCTTGACCAGGTGTGTGTGTTTTTTGTTTATAGGTATGCATGCGTGTGTGTGTGTGAGCATGTGTGTGTGTGCATGTGAGCGTTTGTGTGTGTGTTTAAGAGAGTGTGTAAGGAAGGGAGTGCCTCGACCAAGTCATTCTTTTTAGTTTCACAGTAACTACATTTCAAGTGGTCCATTTTGAGACGCAGGGAAGTCAATTCTGACAAACAGTAAGGCAAAGTTTTTTTGTTGGTTTAGCGTGAGAACCAGGCAGCGACCTAAGTTGACCATCTCATCTTTAAAACACACATCCTTTGAAAGTCCTGGATGACTCCCAGCCGGTTCTTTTCCCGCCATTTTCCAGGACGATTTATATCAATCCCCTCCTTCTAAAAGACAGCTAATTATGATCCACAGTGCGAATAACATAAGCAATGTATCTGCTGCTTACTTTAGATCCTGAGTGTTTGTCCTGCATGTGGCGTGGGTTTGAGCGCCGTCCAAATAAACTTGGCAACCTGCACTATGTGGTTATTAATATTCCGCCAGGCCCTGAGAAAATAAACTTCCTGTCAGTTCACAGTTGCCATGGCATCCCCTGGTTGACACAGCAACTCAAAACTGAAGTTGGCAAGAGAGGGGGGAGGAGTGGAGAGCGTGTGGGGGGCGGGGGGAGGAGGAAGGGGGGGGGGGGGGGGGGGGGTTTGTCCCGTGCCATATTGTTGATCAGATCACCTCTTTCAGCCCAGGCCAAAAAAGCCAGAGCCATTCATTATATTTCAATTTATGTTTCTTTTCCTTTCACCCCACCCACCCTCCCACCACTTCTATCCTTCTCTCCCATCCCCATCCATCCATCGCCTTTCTTCCTCCGGGCCTCAGATTGACGGAGGGGGAAACCCGCCCCAGAGTGTGGAGGGCGAGGGGGAGGCAGGATATGTCTTGCTGTGGTCCCAGATTGCCACATGGTGGGCCGCAACAAACGCTGAGCGATTCGCCGCAGCGACAACGCTTCCCAGCTCCGGCATTTTCTCAGCCATTGCACCACAAGGAACCCAGTTGATTTGCGGCCTAATAAAGCAGTGTCATTACAGCCGTTTGGTTTATAATCTGCAAAGGATGTGTGCTCGGGATCTTGGTTTGGTCCGTCTGTCAAACATCAGTCATTACGTCTATCCATTTATCTATCTGTCCATTCATCTATCTATCTGTCTATCTATCTGTCTATCTATACATCTATCAATATATCCCTCAGTCTGTCAGTCTGTCTGTCTATCAATTAAATTAAATCAAATTAAAAAGTTTATTAAAAAGAGACGTTTTTTACTTTATTGTCATGGAAAATTAACACTTTAAGTTTTAAGGAAAAAGGTCAAACTTGATCCATTTATGAGATCGGCTGAGAGTTCCGGTGTTCCTCATTTAAGATGGCTCACTGCCTGATGTCCTCCGTTTGGCTTTCCATTCATAGCCTCTGATCGATAAGCTCATCGCCGCCCTGCTTTCCCTCCCTCCCCTATTCCTCTACCTGCACATTGCAAGCAGACGACGGCTCACTTCAGGTGTGCAAGAAAACTGCAGCACCACGAGCTTCGACCCTTTGCTTCCGAATAACCAACAGAAAATGAGAGTTTGAAGCGATGCAGGAAATCCTCAACGTCCCTGGGTGTGACCCTATGGAGGGGCCAGGGAGGTCCACGGAGGTCCATGGGGCATCTGCCAGCCCCCACCCCGACGAGTGCGTCTCCCCTGATTACAAGCTAGTCCTCTCACGTCGGCGCCTCGTGGGACATTTTTGCGGTGTCGACTGAGGTGCCAAGGTCCCCGCAAAGGAGTGTTGAGTGTTCTCAACTTAACACAATGTAATTACTCCCCGAGCTATTCTGTTTATGGAGATGGTGTCTGCTGTTGATTAAAGGCCAAGCGGGCTTCCTTGAGAATCTCCAGGATTATGTGTCTGTCTGTGTGTGTGTGTGTGTGTGTGTCTCTCGCTGTACAAACAACGTGCTTGGGATCCTTACAGGAACATTGGAGATCATGAACCCGGTAAACACGAAAGCTTTCCTATCGCCTCCAATGGTGTCTTTGCACCCGTGGCAATGGATTTTTCTCTTCCACTGGTGTGCAGTACCTGATGGGCCTGCCGTACGCACTGCAATACATTGGAACCACACCACTGCAGTTCAATAGTCCTGAACTCTAAGACCAGGAGTCTTTTTAGGACGAACACGGTTGGTTTCCGGAGATTCGTTTTTTCCACACATTTTCCAATTGGATTCATCCTGGCACCCTAGCGCATGGGAAAAGCGGGCACGATGGGTATCCTTGCCATCAGGACCCAGTGTGGCTGAGGGTCTACTTTGACAGGACCCTCAGCAGGCACCGTTCCACAGAAACCCAAGAACCTTGTGGAATAAAGAAAGAGAACGAGAGATTCTCAAGCTGTCCCTTGGGGATATCGTGGTCATCGCGGAACCAACGCGTTCACACACACACACACACACACACACACACGCACGCATGTACACACAATACAAAGCACAAATGCAAGAAAAACAAGACAGCCAGGCCGAACCTGGAGCCAAGAAATACACTTTATAGACACAAATAATCGTAAATTGAGAATGTCACCTTTAAGCCCAGGGCCTTTTTTATTATTGTTAGCAGAGTCGCTGAGAGAGGCTGAAGTTACATGTCCCCTCGGGGATCCTTCACGTATTTCCCAAAGAGTGCTCAAGAATCTTCTCGGTCTCCGTGCGGACGAAGGGGTGGAAGGAGGAGAGGATGCCAGCGAACAAGATCTGTTCGTTCTTTCTTCCTCCTTCATTGATAGCAGATGGCGACCATATCCATAAACAAAACAACTTTTATGTTGTTGTTGTTAATTTATTCTGTGTTTTGATTGACCACGTGTGAAAAGAAATGGCAGGCATGTATGTGAAAGTGTAACCGTTTGAAATATTAGCAGTGGTCATTGAGGAAAGATCAAAGCATTTCTGTGGAATTGATTTGATGGGAAATACAATCAGGAAACGCCACCCTTGTTTACGGTTTCCTGAAGCGTGTGCAGTCCAACTCTGTAGGCCTCTGTTCAGTCCCAAACCCAGACTCGGGCCTGACCTCTGAGACCAACAACACGTCCGACTGGTCAGGTCTCATCTGCGCTTGCAGTGGATCTGCGAGACACAGACACAAACATTCATATATTCCAATTAGATTTGTTACACTTCACTGGCTCCGCTGTGCGTCCCAGTCAGAGAATCTATTTACCCTCACTGTTTTACATTTTTGTTTGTGTCTGCAAATTAGGTTAGCACGAGTGTTACTTCTTTAATAGGAAATCAAGGCGGCCTTTTTATGTATGCCACTGTGTGCACGCGTGTGTGTTTGTGAGAGTGTGTGTGCAGATCTGAGAGAGAGAGTTCTGTTTGTGTGAGTGTTCAAATAAGTATGTGTGCTTTTTCATTTGATTGTTTGGGTGTGTGTGTGTGTGTGTGTGTGTGTTTGTGTGTGCTTACGTGCAAGCGTGCGTGCGTGCTTGTGTGCGTACCTGCTTGTGTGTGTGTGTGTGTGCTTGTTCATTTGATTGTTTGTTTGTGTGTTTGTGTGTGTGTGTTTATGCATGCGTCCGTTCCTTTGTATGTGTGTGTAAATCAAAATGAGAGCCACCACAACGCAGAGATGTTGAGAATGCAAATGGACACCATAGCTAGTTATTCCGTCACCGTAAATAGTTTAAAACTCTAAGCCCGAGGGCGGAAGGTAACCAGACAGAGACGGGAAAAAAAAATTACGCAGCCGCTTGGATGCCTGGAAGAGTTATTCTCATCTCCAAGAAGCAGGCAATTAGAGAATCAAGAGTTCTGACTGACAGGCAATCTGGGATTCAGCTTTGCTACAATTAGAGAGCGACTCTAGAACCATCGCGCCTGCGTATGCACCTCAGCACCGCAACGGGCTAAGTGTTTATCTGTAGACAGAAAGAACGAACGAAAGAAAGGAAGGAAGAAATATGGAAGTAGGGGAGGAAGACAGATAGAAAAAAGCCAGGATGGAAGGATAGAAGGACAACAAAAGAGAAGAATGAGAGAAAGAAATATAAAAAGGCAGAAAGAAAAAGGAGAGAAGTGTAAAACAACACAAAGGCATGTCTAACCATAACTCAGACCCTTTCTGTCTCTCTCTCTCTCTGTCTCGCTCTGTGTCTCCGTCTCTCCCTCCCTGTTTTTCTCTCAGTGCAAAGTTCTTTCTAGTAAGGTAAGCCACTAACAAGTGCTGTCAGCTTCCTACAGGTTTGCTAAATGTCAGCCAAGCCACAGGGTGATATTGAAATAGGCTGCATAGTAAATTACCCGTCAGATGAGAACTTTTCGAAAGGAAAATTAAACACAAGAGGAACACACCAAATTGTCCCTGCTAAAATGAGACTTTTTTTGACATGAAAAAGAAACATGTTCAATGTTCTGTACTTCTCTACATAAAATACCATCTTTCCACTATATGGTGATATCTCAATAGACTTAAACGCTGTTACTCTGCTCGTATGCACCCTTGATGAGACCACACTGTTTTAATACCAACCGAAATTACGTCAGGAAATAGTACCAGGTTACCTTCACTGGCATTAAATCCTAAAACACATATTGGGTTAAAATATGATACTGCAATTTAAATTCAATGTAGGTGATATTTGGTAAGAAAACAGTGTTTGTGGAAATCTGTCAAAAAAAGCACAAAAATTCTCTATCAAATCAATGTATGATTAAATCAAGACCACAGTCCAAGTATGCAACCACAGGGTTTCTAAGAGTTATGTCGTGGCTTCGGAATCCTCACTGGTGTGGAAATTAACTGACAAATGTTCTCCACAAGGATCTCTCCTGCCCACAATGTAAACATGAAAACAACTTCACACAGGGCTCGCTGGGCCCCCAGAAATTGGCATAAAAACACTTAGTACGCATTCATATTAATTATAATATATATGTGTATATATTCACTTATCCATAAATATATATACCTGGATATATAATAATATAAATCATACAAAAAAAATCGTAATACTTAATAATACTGAATACATGCTAAGTAATAGTACTGTAAATAATGACAAAAGAATGTACTTCACTTATTATATATTTTTATATGTAATTGTACACATTGGAAGGAAATGGGGGATCAGTGCCAGGGACGGTGTTTATTTACTTAGCCTTGCTCGCTCGCTTCTACGTTTCTGTAGCTTTTGCAAGTGAAGCTTCAATCCCACGCCGACCACAGGCCCCTGTGTGCCTTGTTAGGACTCAGAAACACTCCCACTGTCTCCCCCCTCCCTCCCTCTCTCTCCCTCGCCTCTCTGTCTCTCTACCTCCTGCTCTCCATCCCACCCTCCCTCCCTCTCTTTCTCCATTCCTCTCTAGCCTGCTCCCACTACCCTCCTCTCTCTCTCTCTCTCTCTCTCTCTCTCTCTCTTCCGATGCCTCTCTCGGTTTCCCCTGAGCCCATGTTGCCAACCTGTGGTTTAGCTCTGCATGTGCTCTTCACTGCTTATACTCTTCTTTTTAAAATTCAAATGTATTATTTGTTTCCCCCAAAAGGGAGAATTTCACAAGTACATCAGTCATGCGTCCATACCTCTTTACCTGAACATTCACCGTTTTACACTTTTTTTGAAAAGTCATGTAAACATCTGATTGTATGAGAGACTGGAACAATTCAGGGGCAGCACTGTTTGTACAGTTTGTTTGGTTTTCGTCTTATGAAAAGGCAACTATACCATCATTTAGAATATTGTTTCCAGCTGAGCCCCAGCACATAGAAAAAACGACTGCAACAACTGAGAAACTTCTGTATATATTTCTAAAAGAAGGCGAATCCACTTACAAGTTAAACCAATTTGTTGGCGACGTTAAAAAGGTTGAGCACCTACATACTTTTTTTTCGTTCTCTCCACCATGGCAGTAGTGTGGCGTGCCACTGTGTTGCTGTGACATTTCTGACCAGACGCAGGCAGGGTAAAGGGAGTTCAAGCTGCTTAAAATGGCAAAATATATCGCCGCATGGACAATTATGGGAAGTGGGGTCGTGAAAAAAACAGTTGAACGCATTCTGCAGCGACGTTGCTACGACATATGCGCCCGCCCTCTGTGTCCTGCTGCACATCTTATGTCACCTCACTCCAATCCTGCCCTAACATGCACCATGGAAACGTGTGCCCACACACACACACACACACAGACACACACACACGCATAAACCCCACACACAAGTATTCACATGAACAGGTGCGTACACACAGACAAATACACACAAATACACCCAGGTTATGCGATGAGTTTGTAATTCCATGGATAAAAGCTGTTTGATATATTTATATATATAATTTTGTCTAATGCTGTGTGTTAGGATGCTTAGTGTAATCCGATTAGAGGGAATCTGACCGGTTTGTCATGTGGTTTCTGGGTGTGTGCATGTGTGTGCATGTGTGTGTATGGCTTTCTGCATGTGTCGCATGTGTTTGTGTGAGTGTGTTTGTGTGTGTGTGTAAAATTATGTTTTTGTGTGTTTCTTTATTTTTGTGTGGGTAAGTATGTGCTTGTTTCTGCTTCTGTATATGTGAAGAGTGAGTGTGTGTGTCTGTTTGTGAGTGTGTGCATGCATGAACTTGTACATGTGTACGTGCATTTGTGTGTGTGTGCGTGCGTGCGTGCGTGCGTGTGCGCGTGCGTGTGCGTGTGGCCAATGGCGATGTATAGGGGCGGGCTGTTCATCTTGTTGTTTTCGCCTATTATTTTGACTATGCACTATGACAAAAAACAACAAAACATATCAGTTGCGCTCAATCAACCATCGAATCAAAATAGGCGTAAGCTTTTCTGTTTTAACCTATAATTATTTAACATGCGGCCCATGGCTGGCCCAGGGCAGCTTATCTGTTAAAAAGGATACACCCCCATAACCCAACCTCCCAAACGCCGCCGCCACCCCCACCCCATCCCTCTCGTTCTCCGCCGCCATCACCATCCATACTGTGACATCCTGTTTGCGTGAGCAGATGCCTTCCTCTCACCCCATGCTGTGAGGTAACTGTTTTGTTGTGGCAGTATCCCGAGTGCCACGCAGTTAAAACAAGACTTTAGTCTGATATAATGCCACTAAATGCCACAAATCTATGGCGTCAGCTGAGGTGAGCAGATGTTGAAAATCGCATTAAAACAGCCAAAACAAATATGGTAAAAGGAAATACTTTGCTCTGCGCCTCTCTTCATTTGTGCCGTTGTATTTTTTGTTTTATTTTTTTATTTCTGTGATTTATTTTTCAACCCCATCTTAGACTTACACAGAAGTGAAACAGCTTGCTGAAAGAGCTAAGAGCTAACCCTAACCCTAAGTCTTGTTAGCTTACATGCTAGCTGTCCTAACTTGTTAACTTTAATGTTGGAGAAGATAGTTCAGCTAGAATTTTGTGTCACAATGATTACAAGAAGTCGTTGTGGAACTAAAAAAGCGGGGAAAAAAAACTTTTATTCTATGTGAATCATCAAAAAAGTCATTATTCACAGATAAGCAAGAAGTTGGAGGAGCAAAACTTTCACTCAGCTTCATTGTAATGAAATGAATCGCTTAATGTATTAATCTGATACCCCACTAAGGTAATCATATTTTGTCTGGCTTAATGCTTAAATAACAAAATTTTCTAAGTGATAACCAACATTCTTTAGCACATGTCAACAATCAAACGATACATTCACTGGAACAGAGTCAATACAGTATCAAATTATACATGTCTTTGGAGAAAGACAAAATTACAGCGCAAAAGCTTCTATCGACAACCTATAATTTAAGCCTCACCAAAAACAGAAAAAAAACACAAAAAAGACGATTTCATGCCAAATTGCTCAGGCTCCTTTGAATGCCTGCATATGGCAGGCTGCAATTATCCAATTTCAAGGAAATGTCAGTAATGCCTTTAAGACCGATATTTGCCGTTCACCTCCAGTTAAGCCAAACATAAAGTGGTTTGAATCCCGACTCCTTTACCCAGTAATCAAACTCCAGGGCACACAAAGTACCCATGAGAGGCTGATTCCATTCTCAACTTGTCGTTTACTTGGTTGACTGATTGTGTGATGGATGGATTCATTGTTTTTGTAAACATTTGACCACCCTTGTCTAGTTTCCCTCTTGCCTGGACTAAACAAATCACAACACACGAGTGGTCACTTGATGGCATGTCTGTAGTGGGTGCTGGGTGAAACCAAAAAGCATGCTGGGATCTGAGGTTTTCTTAGCCCAGGGCCCGAATTCAGTGCCTGTTTCTACCATATATATGATATCAAGGTCACATTTTTTGTTTGTTTTTTTTACTTCTCCATCCCCTGAAACATGTTCTCCTTTAAACAAGCAAGTAACAGATGAAGAGGAGCGTATCCCAGCCTAACTTCCTGAGACTCATTTGAGCTCTACGCCTGAGCTTATATTCTAATCGAGGATCCACCTGATCTGTCAGCACACTAGGTCCATGTCACTGTTGGGGCAAAAACAGTGAAAGGTGATGAGATGCATTGAATGAGGTAGGCAACGAATAAGGTAAGGCAAGGTGACCAGGGAACTTCTGCTGCTGCTGTGGCTACCAGGAATATGTTGAGTTTAAAGAGCCCAAGAAGAAGGGTGAAATAAAGTATCGACTAGTCATCGGCCTGGGTTCAAATTGTATTTCAAACATCAGCATGATGACTAAGGACGAATAGTTCAAAATGGGTTATTCACAAAAAAACAAAAATCAATTGCATGGTCTGATAGAGCACCACCTTGCCCCCTGAGATTTGAACATACATGGTACGGGTCAGCAATCTTTTATTTGATTCATTATGATTGTTGGTGATCAGATTGTGGGTTTTGTGTGTTTTATTGTGTGAGGAATATATGCGTGTGTTTGTGTGTGTGAGAAAGACCAAGGTCAGGGGGATTAAGGGAGCCAGGCCCGCTCATCTCAGCTTGCGGCCGCCCCAGGGCGCCGTTCACTTCCAGGGTCTGGGTGGGGGAACACCAAGAAGAACAAGACATCTGCTGGAGCTGGACCTCAGGACCCAAGACCTAGCCCTCATCGGTATGGTGGCCCCTCCGAAATCTGGCCTCCCTGGTGTCTACTAGAATGGTGGTGTTTGTGTGTGTGTGTGTGTGTGTGTGTGTGTGTGTGTGTGTGTGTGTGTGTGTGTGTGTGTGTGTGTGTGTGTGTGTGTGTGTATACTACCTCACCCCCCTACCCCCTATGTTTTATTACACCCCCCCCCCCCCCCAAATCCATTCGCTCCTGCACGTACGTAAGAAGAAGGGGGGGAAATATGACATTGCAGACACAGGTGGTGTCCTAGTCTTCCAATCCTATCCTAAACAGCTGCCTGCTGCAGAGGGAGACATGGGGGAGAGAGGAGGGGGAGAGAGGAGGAGGGAGAGAGGAGGGGGAGAGAGGAGGAGGGAGAGAGGAGGGGGAGGGAGGAGGGGGCGGGAGGAGGAGGGAGGGAGGAGGCAGAGAGATAGAGAGAGACAGAGAGAGAGAACAGGGGATAGAGGAGAGAGGAAGGGAGAGAGGGAGGGATGGGGAGGAGAGACGAGGGAGCGAGAGGGAAACAGGAGAAACATCTGTCCAGAGATTGCATTTTTGTAAGACTGATTAATGAGCGTAAAGCCTCAGCTGCCAATCCCTCTACCTTGTCGGAGTAGTTTCCAAGTACGCCTTGATCCGCGGCTGAACACCGACGCAAAAATATGTATGCAGGATCATGTATGAATGTAAAAATCCCTGAATCCTCACTTGTTAGCCAATGAGCAAATGTTTGCCAACGTGCAATGTACCACAAAGCATGCAATGAGAACAAAAAATAATAAATAAACACAGATGACTTGCAAATGACCTGCGCCAGCCTGGTATGTTTTTGTGCAGATGATGATGATCCTGAAAGACATGTTGGCAAAAGCGTTGTGTTAACATTAAACGTGCACTATTATCGTTTTGGTTCAGGATTGTATGAAAGTATGAATAATAGTAATTATAATAGTCAACACGCCGAACCGTTTGGTTGGTTAAAAGTGTTTTAAGCAGTAACCGAACGAGGTCCGTGACGAAGCTTAGCGATCTTCCCATCACCTTTGTTCAGAAATGTTTTCTGCATGTACCAAAATGTGATAACCAAAGACACAGTGCAACATTAACATTTAACTTTTCTATGTGGTTTTGTAGACAATAATTGCCACCGGAAGTGATGGGCTTTCACTTTTATTGACCGTTATCTGCAGTGAGGAAGATGACTTGTTCCCACACACCAGTACACTGATTTCAGGCCTCTGGGGGGAAATAGTTAGTGCTCTTTCGTATTTGTTTGTATTGCGTAGCATTCATTCAGTGAGGCTACAGAAGTCATAAGCGTAGAAGGCATAGGAGGCGTAGAAAGTTGAAACCTTCAACTTTCTCTCTCTCTCTCTGTCTCTCTCTCTCTCTCTCCCACGCCACTAGATTACACGGCCGGGGTCGGCCGCCAACACCGTGTTAGGTAAGCCCGCAGAAGGAAGTCAGTATGCTGCACAGGAAGGAGAAGAGAGAAGGAAGAAGGAGAAAAAAAATTCCGCTCCTGGGAACATGGTGAGATGTTAGAGGGCAGGAGGCCAGAAAAAAAAATCAAGTGTGAGATAGAGAGAGGGAGAGAGGGAGAGACGGAGAAAGAGAGAGAGAGAGAGAGAGAGGGAGGAAGTGATTGAGAAGGAGCGGGAGGAGAGGAGAGTTGAGGACGAGGAGGGAAGCTTTAGGGGCCAGCTGTTTTCTCACTGGTCCCCTGTTTTTTTTCAAGGGGTGGGGGGTTGGAGGCTGTGTAGCAGGCCATGTAGCACGCTGTGTAGCAGGTTGCAGCACAGAGCTGGACAAGTCATTACATGATCCTGGGAGAGTTTGCACTAATGCTCTGTGTTTCCCTTTTTTTAACGCGGGAACACATGGGGGGGGGGGGGGGGGGGGGGGCTGGGAGATCTCAGTGGAGCTCGGCTCATTGCAGGATTGCTGGCTTTGGTAAGCCCCCATGTCACCACCTCTGTGATCACCACCACCACGTCAGTCAGCACCACCACATCAACACCATCACCCTGGTCATCACAACACCCCCGTCACCGCCAACGCCCTCATCACCACCACCCTATCAACACCACCCTTGCTATAACCAGCACCATCACTACATTTACATTTAGGGCATTTAGCAGACGCTTTTATCCAAAGCGACTTGCAATAAGTGCATTTGTTACAATAAGTACATTTGTCATAAGAAGTGAAACAATATATCGCTGTCGGTACAGTAAAGACGTTCATAGAACCAAGTGCAAGTATTACAATCGCTAGGCTAACCCATTCCCTGTGTAAAGCAATGATAGCAGCTACTGTAGATGCTACACAATTAAGTACCTTGAATAAGTGCAATGTACAAGTGCCAGGACGTACAACATTCAATGGTGGCTGTGCATTGGTTTCTATGCAGAGTCGAGATGAACTCTGAACAGGTGAGTTTTTTGCGGAAGCTGGTGAGCGACTCTGCGGTCCTGACATTGGTAGGGAGCTCGTTCCACCACTGAGGTCCCAAAACAGAGAAAAGTTGTGACTTCGCTGATCGACCTTTGCTTGCTCTTAGCGATGGCGGTACCAGACGTCCAGCTGAGGTAGTTGAGCGGAGGGATCGAGCTGGGGTGTGTGGCTTTACTAATGCTTGGAGGTAGGCAGGGGCAGTTCCATCACTACCACCACCATCGTCACCACAACCACATCCATCATCACCACCATCATCTCTATAGCCAGCACCATCACCACCACCGCTATCGTCAACAATACCACCACCCTATCAACACCACCCTTGCTATGACCAGCACCTTCACTACCACAACCATCCTTACCACAACCACGTCTGTCATCACCACCCCCATCGTTATAACCAGCAACATCACTACCACTAACATCATCACCACAACCACGTCCGTCATCACTACCTCACCACCACCACCCTCACTTTGACCACCACCATCACTACCACCACCGTCATCAATACGACCAGCTCTACCACCATCATCATCACCATTCACAACCCCCCCCCAATCAACTCCATCCCCATCGATTTCTCCACCAGCATCATCACCAGCAACACCATCAACCCAACTACTACAACTACCAACACCACCAGTGCTGTGGGATTGATGGTACACATTGGAGTTTGAGGCACTGTTTTGTGGTCTGCAATGCTTTACTGACATTAAATGGATAATTGAGACAATTGAGTTCTCTGAATTGGTGTTGATTGGGCCATCCAAAGCAACAACTTTTGTTTGCTGCAATTTGTTTGTTATCAGCTCTTGTTTGTGAATGTTGCACATGATAATGCATACAAAACGTCTCGAGAATTTGTGTTAGAAGCAGGTCTAATTGTTATGGCAGGATGACTGCCCTGTCATTGTCATGGTCCCTGTTTTAAACCTCAGTGTAATTATCGTTCATTCTATTAACAAGCATTTAGGCGCTGGGTGACATGGACAGGTCTGTTTATGACTTGCTTGTGTGTGTGTGTTCATGAATAATTTCTTAGTTTGTTTGTCATTTTATTAGCACACAAGCACACACACACACACACAGACAAACACATTCACGCATACACACACAAACGCACCCACCCACACCCACTCACACCGCAAACTCAGCAAGGGCGTCACATTCAACATAAGGCACTCATCTTAAACAGAACACTGCAAAACAACAACGCAATACATATTCAACCCTGTATATTTTTATGGGATCAGCTGGTTTTCTCCAGTCAGGTGCTGGGAGTGAAGGGCACTAGCGGCTCTCCCGCTAGGCCCATGGACGGCCTTCGGAAACCTTAATGTTCTGCCTTGTTTGGAGTCATCAAGCCATGGGCTGTGGGAAAAGCCCCCCCACCCCCCAGCCCCTGATACCTACCTCAGTGCATGTAACTTAACCCAGATGTCTTTGAGCTCTAAATCCATTTTTACCCGCTCACGAGAATGCGGTTGTTTGTTTTATTTTGTTTTTGTCTTTTTTTCAGGGCCTTCTTCTGCCTCCCATCCACCCAGACCCGCTGCGGAGACACCAGTGTGTTGACTCAAGGCACGCACTTAATCTATCGTGTTTGCATGTCATTTGTACACATACGCCTATGTTCACTCTGTAAAAATAAATATTGTTCTATACAGAGTCCACAACAGTTCAAACGTTCAATCCCTCCATCTCCCCTCTCTGCCTTCCTTCCTTCCGCTCTCTCTCTGTCTCCGTCTCTCTCAGTCTCTTTCTTTCGGTCTCTCTCTGTCTCCGTCTCGCTGTCTCTTTCTTTCGGTCTCTGTCTCTCTCTGTCTCTTTTTCCCTCTGTCTCAGTGTCTCTCTCTCTCTCCCTCTCCCTCTCTCTCTCTTGCTCTATCTGTCTCTCTTTGACGTTATTGTAATCAAATCTTCTCAACAGTGTGTATTCTAGTGTACTCTAACCCTGCTTTCCTTTTGTGTTTTTCCTCTGCAATTCACAGCATTCCCTGGACATCTCTTGACTTATTCCTCCAAGGCGAGCGAGCAAATCCTCAAAATACACAATAAACTAGTTTGTTTTATTGATGTCACGTCTTGCTCTGGTGCTGTTGCTCCTTTGCCCGTTTCATATCGTTAATACATAATCGTTCCTAGGGTCTTAATGATGTGGCGACAGCACGGCCCGTTCCAGGACGGCTATATTTAGAAGAACATTTGACCTAATCGCTCCTGAGAACCCCACCAAATAGTTTCCCTCGCTCTCATTCGGGACCACAGGAGCGCCGCAGGAAGAGTAGGTCTTTGCACGGTTCCCGGTGATGTCACGGCGGGGACTCTCTCTCTCCTTCTCTCTCTCCTTCTCTCTCTCCCTCTTTCTCTCTCTCTCTCCCTCTTTCTCTCTCTCTCTCTCTCTCTCTCTCTCTCTCTCTCGGCGTGGGAGAGGAGCGTGGGGAAATGCGTAAAGCTTTCACAGTGTTATGAATCAGGGGGGGGGGGGGGGGGGGGGGGGCATGTCCTCCGCACATTTCAAGCACCTATGGGGGTCATTACTTCCTGTGTCCCACCACTCCCCTCTCCTCCCCCCTCCCCTCCCCTCCACAAGAAGAAGAAGATGAAGAAGGAGGAGGAGGAGGGAGGGAGGGCTAGGGATGGGAAGGCCCCAGACAGGAAGCTGCCTTGTGTCCGTGATCTGCAGATTGTGAGGGACTTAAGAAAACAGGGGTGTTTGGCCCCTGAGCTCACTTTCCCATGGCTCGCTCCCTGCGACGGCACCAGCATGTTCCTTCTCTCCTGCAGTCCATCCCACGGGGGAGAGCCGGCGCGGTCGGCCACTCGTGGAGCCGAGGAGTAGGCCGTACCCTCGACAAGAGACAAGGACCCCTTTCGGCTAGTGACCCGCCATCCCCTTCTCCTCCCCAACACACACACACACACACACACACACACACACACACAACCACACAACCATCCACTATCGACTTCAAACGCGGAGACCTACTTAACCTATGGATGCGTCGCAGGCCCTACGGTGGTCTTCTGCACCGTGTGCTGGTGGGGGTCTGTCCTGTGCATTGATAGCTTTTTTCATTTTTTTTTAATCATCCCTCGAAATTATTCCCATCTATTCTCTTGTATATCATTGGATAAGCAAATATAGCGGGGACCTTGTACATATCTCTGGGGAACACCTCCCTCCTCTCCCACCTCTGTGTGTGCATGGGGACCGTCATGAATATTCATCCTGTAAGCCTCCATCGCTGGAAGACATTCTCGCAGTCTTATCTGTATACATTATTAGCAGTCATTAATGTGGGGCTACGGCAAGACAAATGCAAATGAAGGAAATCAGCATGTTTATTTTAATCAGTCACACTCACATTTCCCGTGCAAACTTCTGGTGAACGCGGCTCCTAAAGTACCTGGAAATAGGTCTAGTGTTTGGCTTCGAGGTTTTTCTGGCATAATTAGCGCTCGATATGCTCAGGGTGAGTTTCATTAATTAGAAGTTATATTTCCAGACTTCCACTATTGTCCGCTGCTCATGGAAATTCAAAGAGTTTCTTGCCTGTTTGATTGAGCCCCGGTAGCGACAGAAATGAAAGGTGGATATGAAAAGTTTTAAAGAGGGAACCGCTACGGGCAGTTATTGTAAGTGAAAGGGAGATTGTTGTTTGGCAATTTCTCCTATTATCTCTCTTTGACACTATGTACAAGCCATTTCCTATGGTTTTTGTCCAAGGTGCGAGTCATTTTCCAAAAGCGCTGCGTTCTTAATGTGAGCCTGGTGATAAGGGAGTTAACTTTAGCTCCGCTATCAGAGCTAGTGCATGCTGCACTGGGTGGACGCCATTTGCGAGCGAGTCTGTTTCAGTTCGAGTGCATGGGGAGTATAGCTAATAGAAAAGTAAGACATCAAAAAAACAAATGTCGCCTTCATCACACAGTATTAGGAGTTAACCGCCAAAACTGTATCTGGTGTTGGCAAATGTCTTTTAATCTGCTAATACATAATAAGTCAGTGTGCAGAGCTGTTAGTGTCAAGGCTGTATAACGGTATCCAGAGCCCCATGGGAACAAGGTTAATGGCCGCCTGTGTGTATATAATGAGAGTGTGCAAGACTGTTTCTGCATGTGTGTGTATCTGATTGTGTATTTGTCTGTGTTTGTGTGTTTGTGTGTGTGTGTGTGTGTGTGTATGGGCCATTTTATGAGTGTGTTCCCATGTAGGTGCATATGTGTGTCTATGTGTGTGTGTGTGTGTGTGTGTGTGCAAACATGTTTGGCTGGTGGGTCATGTGTGGTGGGTAAACCGTATGTCTGAATAGGTGTGTTTTTGTGTGTTTGTGTGTGCGCATCTATGCAGACGTGTGCATGTGTGTGCGTGCTGGCGTGCGTTTGAGTGTACGCTTGTTTGTGTGTTTGTGTGTGTATGTGTGTGCATGTATGTGTGTGTGTGTGTGTGTGTGTGTGTGTGTGTGTGTGTGTGTGTGTGTAGAAAAGCGCTAGAAAAGCGCTGTAGTTGCTGGCTGTCGTGTTGGTCAGTGGGAATGTACGTAGGGGGAGAGAAAATAAATACTCCCCCACCAGCCAAACGCCCTCCGCCTCCCCCTCCCGCCCACGCCCTCCCCCAAAAAGGAGAGAGAGAGTGAGAGACAGAGAGAAAGAGAGAGAGAGTGAGAGAGAGCGAGCATGTCTGCGATCTGAGGGTGGAATGCACCGGGGCATGGGAAGTTGTGCTCGCCCCAGAGGAAACCGCCTTTGAAACACCAGTTAACCATCAGCGGTAGTGGGACCTAATACACACCCCCACCCTCCCCTCTCTATCTCTCTCACACACACACACACACACACACATAAACACAGACAAGCACACACATACACACACAGATACACGCTCTCACACTCCATTTGCCCCAGACTCACAAAAAAACTACCAAACACACCACTTACCTCTCCGCAGTCATTAGTTGCCCTCATTCTCTCTCTCTGTCCCTCTCTGTCTCTCTCTCTCTCTGTATTTCACACACACACACACACACACACACACACACACACACACACACACACACACACACACACAGAGTCTTAATATCCCAGTGTGCCACCAGCGTCTGGTCCAGGATAGGGCCCGCAGGGTGCGGCAGGAGCTTGAGAAACAGTGAGTGGGCGAAGGCCTTGGTTTATGTACAAAGGTTCAACGGAAGAGGAAGATGGCTTATGAGCTGAGAAAGCAGCCCTTGCACCTCCCAACACACACAGACACACATTTATGCACACATACACACACACACACACACACACAGATATGCATATACGCACATGCACACATAACATATAATATAAACAAGCACAGACATATACACACATTTACCACACTAACACATTCAAATTCAGTGTGTACAGACCATGACACACTCCTCCACCCCTCTCTTTTTCTAAAACACACACACACACACACACTTACATACACACACACAAACACACACACACTCCACCCAGCTCCGTAACACTGAACCCACAGCCATGCCCTTGACCCTCACCACTCGTCATTGATGACATCACTACCAGTGGGCAGACCATGTGCCGGCCTGGCGCACACAGCTGCCCCGCTCACCAGCAGCCGCCCAGCACAGAGAGAGAGAGAGAGAGAGAGAGAGAGAGAGAGAGAGACGTAGCGAGAGAGAGACATAGAGAGAGAGACGTAGAGAGAGAGAGCGAGAGAGAGAGCTACAGAGATACAGAGAGAATGAGAGAGAGAGAGACGTAGCGAGAGAGAGACATAGAGAGAGAGAGAGACGTAGAGAGAGAGAGCGAGAGAGAGAGAGAGTTACAGAGAGATACAGAGAGATACAGAGAGAATGAGAGAGAGAGAGAGAGACGTAGTGAGAGAGTGACATAGAGAGAGAGAGACGTAGAGAGAGAGAGCGAGATACAGAGAGATACAGAGAGAATGAGAGAGAGAGAGAGAGAGAGAGAGAGAGAGAGAGAGAATGAGAGGGATACAGAGAGAATGAGAGGGAGAGAGAATGAGAGATAGAGAAAGAGAGAGAGAGAAAATTAAAGATGGCGAGTCAAAATGGATGGAGCGAGGAGGACAGAGCTTGTCTTGGCCTGGGAAGGTGACACTGAGGAAGTTGGGTCGGGGGAGGGTGGTTTGGGGTGGAATTGGGGGAGAGAAAGAGCAGCAGGTTCCCACGAAGGAGGAACAGAAGCCTTCAGGGATGTACTCCTCTGAGAGAGAGAGAGAGAGAGAGAGAGAGAGAGAGAGAGAGAGAGAGAGAGAGAGAGAGAGAGAGAGAGAGAGAGAAGAGAGAGAGAGAGAGAGGAGCAGGAGTGGAGGACAGGGGGGGCCGCGGTGATAAAGGGTCACCGCTCGTTAGTTCAGATAACACTGACAGGGGCCTACTGGGAATTTGGGGAAAACTACCGTAAACATCAATTTCTTCAGAATAGTACGGAACGAGGAGGAGTAGGAGGAGTAAGAGGTAGGGATGGGGGGGAGAGTGAAATGGATGGCAGGGTGCTCTTAACAGCACCCATTACAGCCTTTTTGTCGCTGACATCCACCTCGGCAACTCCCACCAGAAACAAACTAAGGATTAATGTCAACCTAGAACCTGAAATGACACATATGCATCAGTAAACGTTTTTGTTGTTGTTTAAAGCAAACATGCATTTGCGGGTGCATGTGCGCGTCGGTATGTGTGTGTGTGTGTGTGTGTCCGCGCGCACGCGTGTGTGGGTGCGTGCGTGCGTGCGTGTGTGTGTGTGTGCTTTTTGAAGCAGTAGATCCTTGAGTGATTTTATTTTGACTATACCAGTAAATAAAGGCGTACCTCCCTCTCTATTTTCGTCGCTGCATCGCTGTTTACAACCCCCAACCCCCCCCGTGCTTTAATGAATTCATCAATATAGACGTCGCCCCGTAATGATTTGACGAGCAGAACCTTAATGAGGATTGTGACGTGATGTAATCGGAGAGCAAATAAACAATAAAACAAACGTTGTGCGTTAAGCCGAGCTTGACGCCAAGGGAGGAATAAAACACAAAACTAACAGATGAATCTGCACTGATTATATGCAAACTAGGAGTTAATTAACAAACTGTTAATTGAAAACAAGGTTTATAATGGTTAAATTACCAGCATAAACAGGAGCTCCTCTTGAATATGAATAATGCACAATCAGTTGTTCCTATTAACGGGTTTCTTCCCTTTTTTTTCCACAAGCTAATTTCATTATGCAAATAAAATCTCGGCCTCATCGAAACCTACACTTTGATCCGTCCTAATTGTCCCGATCATCAAAGACGCGAGTCACCACTTGCTGGGAATAAATTGTGGACTCCTCTGCTCTCTCCTGGAATCGTATGCTAATGCTACGAGGAGGTGATTAAAATTTGATGTGTCTCGGTATGTTCAGCTGCAGAGTGCTTGTCCAAGTGGCTGCATATTCATTTCAAAGTCAAGAAATAAAAAAAAAAAGAGGAGAGAGGGAAAAAGAAGTGGAAGTGAAAAAAGGGGTGGGAAAAAGATGCCTCTGATGTGCAGAGATGAAAGAGAGGAGGACTGGTAAGGCCCGATGCGCAGCAATACCTTCTTCTTCCTCTCTCCTGCTACATTGTGATCCATTCAGAACACGGCGGCGGCGGTGTGTGTGTGTGTGTGTGTGTGTGTGTGTGTGTGTGTGTGTGTGTGTGTGTGTGTGTGTGTGTGTGTGTGTGTGTGTGTGTGTGTGTGTGTGTGTGTGTGTGTGTGTGTGTGTGTGTGTGTGTGTGTGTGAGCCCGGGCTTAAACGGTGCAACCGAATCCTGGAGTCTATCGCCGAGTGCGTTTCCCTATTTACCAAAAGATACACCAGGAGGGGGGGGGGGGGGGGGTCCGGAGGGAAACAGCACATCTGAGAAAGGTCTTCCTGATCCATCTGGGGGGAGGGGAGGGCTGGGGGGAGAGGGGGGGTAATTACATATTCATACACACAAACATAAAAACACAAGGAGAGAGGGAGCACGGGCCGGGGGAAGGGGGGAGGGGGGAGATGTACCCACGTTACATTCTGCAACAAACATTGCGCGCCGTATCAATTATTCATCAGCATGCATATTAAAAAAAGCACATCTCCCTGGCTTCACTGCCTGCGATGTCGTACCTGTGTAAGACTCGTGTAAGAGCCCGCTCTACATTGCGAGGCGTGTAGCTGGCGGAGACGTCGGGATGTTTACGTGTTCGGAGGTGAAGGCTGAGGCAGGGGAAGGGAAGGTGGCAAGGAGACGAGCGCCAGTGGATTCTGGGTTTAAGTGGCGAGCCGGCGATGTACGACAGCAGGTTTTTTAAACTCCACACCAGGGTTCCCGGTGGAAGCCGCGCTCCAATTTCCTAATCTGACTTTGATGCGGCGGCGCCGTCTCACCCGCGTTACTTTCATTTCCTGTTTGCAAATGTTGCAGAATTGTTGTGTTTTCCTTTTGCAAAGCTGTCAATAGCATCGTGGCGACGGTGTCGAGACCAACTGGGAATCGAAGGTACACAGAGGGTTGACACACACAGAGGTTTGACACTGTAGCGTGTTAAAACGGATTTGACACACATTTAAATACACGTAAATATGGGGGAATGGTTATTTGACATTTTGAATAAAACATAACATTAGCATTAGCGTGAGGTTATTGCGGGTTGCAGTGAACAGAGGAACAGCTGTATTGTGCACCGCCTCCCACTGGGATAGAAACTGATTCTTCCATGATCTTCGCCTTTATTTGTTTACCCGGGGGAGGTGTGGGTTTTCAGCGAGTGGGGTGTCTTGCCCAGAGCTACAACGCATAGGTGAATAGCTGGCAGATTGCGGATACCTTTTAAGTCCAGCATTTAGATTTGGGCGGTTTGGGAAAAAAAGCAGGCAAAAAAATAAAAAGCCTCTTACGCACCAAAATGAAAATCCTCTCTGGCTGTTTGAGCGCTTAGGCAGCCGGCCAAATGTGCTCAGGTATCAGAGACCCTCTTTAAATCCCCCCTACGGGCGATGATGAAACATCATAAGCACCCCCCCTCACCAACAACCACCACTAGCCCACCTCTCTCTCTCTCTCCCTCTCTCTCTTTCTCTCTCCCCACTCTCTCTCCTCCCTCTCCATCTCTTTCTCTCTCCCTCTCTCTTTCTCTCTCTCTCCCTCTTTCTCCCTCTCTGTTTCTCTACTGACACACACACACACACACACACACACACACACACACACACACACACACACAGTACACTCTACCTTAAATACCTCTACCTTCCAGGCGGTACCGCCCACTCAGGGTTTGTCTCCACAGACGTTCCCTGCGTGCACGGTAATTAATTTACAGGATGAATTATAGCAGGCGGCTCCTTTTTTAATGCCAATAGGTGGGGGCGGGCAGGCAGGCTGGATGGGGGGGGGGGGGGGGGGGGAGGCTGTTTACAAAGGGGCACCAAATGGGGCGCTGTGGGGAATAAATGGACCATATCTCCTCCCCCCTCCCCCCGTTATGTGATGCTCTGTATATGTGATGGATAGGGAGATGAGGGTTAATCCCCCAGACCCCACCCAACCTCACTGCCCCACCCCGCCAACACCCCCCCAAGCTGAGGATCATCGCTCCCTCGTATATTTATGTATTTATTAATATTAATATATTTATTTATGCCCCATCCTCCTTCCACTCTAACCGGACCCGACTGCACTTATTTGCTCGGGCTCTATCTGTTATCAAAACACTTTGATTTTTTCTTTTCCGTGCCGTGCTGAGGTGAGCTCTGTTACATGCACCCTCCCCCCCACCCTCCCCCTACCTCCCACCACCTCCCATTCTCCCCCCCCCCCCACACACACACACAGGAGCTTAAATCCAGCCTGTGCGTTTCAAATCCCCTCAGAGTGGGTTGCACTTTATGCCACATAGGTATAAATAGATGTGTTGAGTATTAAAACAACAACAACAACAACATTGGTGGCGGCAGTGGCGGCGGTGGCGGGCGGCAGCGGCGGCGTTCAGAGAAGCAGGATAAAAGGTTAAACAGCGTTTTCGAAAGCACAATGCTGAGTAAAACGCTGAATCAAACAGCAATGTATGTGTGTGTGAAATATGAATGTGCTCATTCTAACAGGCGTTTGGTGCCGTGTCTCGGGGGGGTTTACGCGCTGTATCCTCCACGTGTTCGGGTAAAGCCCCTGTGTTGACCCCACATGATGCATCACCACCTGGCACGTCTCCGGGCTGCATTATCCGGGGTAAAGCGTGCTCTCCCCAGGTCATCCTCAGCATGACGTCCCTCAGTAATACCACAGGATGAAACGGAGCTCTGCACCTCTTCAGAACCAATGCATTCATTCATATGTCAATATAAAAATGTACATGTCATTGGACTGTGTGTGTGTGGGTGTCTGTGTGTGTGTGTGTGTGTGTGTGTGTTTGTTTTGTGGGTTGTTTGGTGCTTTTTTAGGTGTATGGATGTCAAGGGTGAAAGCGTCAACAGCACATGGCAGACCATGTGACCTCCAGGCAAAAAAAAACAGAACATGCCAACTGGGTTTGATGGCCTTGTTTTTCTTGGCCCACTCTACAGGACATGTAGACCCGGTAAATTCTCTTACTCGCTCCCTCTTAGTGTCCCTCTCTTAGTTTCTCTCTCTCTCTCTCTCTGTTAGTCTCTCTCTCTCTATCTCTCTCTCCCTCCCTATCTCTGTCTGTCCCTCTCTCTCTCTCTCCCCACTGTCTGTCTGTCTGTCTGTGTGTGTCTCTCTCTCTCTCTCATTCCTGTCTCCTGCGTTGATAAGACCTTCCAGGAAGCAGGGAGGAGGAAGGAGTAGGAGGAGAGATGGAGAGGTGGAGGAGCAAGATGAAGGAGAGAAGAGGAGGAGGGGGCCGGGGGGAGGAGGGAGGAGGAGGTGATGTAGGAGGGAGGCGAAGGAGGGAGTAGGGGCGAGGAGGAGGAGGAGGAGGAGGAGGAGGAGGAGGAGGAGGTAGGATGAGCCGGATGGGGGGAGAGGAGGAAGAGGAGAAGAAGGGAGTATAAGGCAGGAGGAAGAGGAGGCCCATGTTGACCGCCAGTGTGCTGCTGTTTCTCATGGGAGACAGACCCATGTACCTGTGTCACAACCCCTACGCGGCTCGCTTCATCCACGTCTGCGCCTGACTAATGACCTCCCACAGTACAGTTTTCCAGATAAAACATGGATCCCCCTTTCTTAAAACAAACATCTGTAAGCCTGACGCCAAGGGGGCCTAAGACGACCTCTTAGACGTTAATGATGAGTTAGTGCGCGGTGTTGGAGATATCCTCCCCATTACCTTTCTATGATGTTTCATAGCTGTGTCAAAGCCCATTGGAAAAAAAACATGCATTAATCATATTGCTTTTTTTTTCTGCTTATGTAATGAAGGTCTAGAAATGATAAGACCTGGACTTGAGGTTTGTTGCAAGCACCTACGCTAAGGTGCCTTTAACAAAACATGTGTGTGGACATGTTGTGTATCCTTTCGCTGTAGGAATACAGATAGATACACTAACGCACACCCCCCCTCAGCACACACACATACGCAGTCTCTCTCTCACGCTCACACACACACACTCACACACAAATTCGCTCCCCCCACACACACACAGACACACACATTCATACACACACGCACACGTACACACACACACACACACACACAGGGCTCCCTCTGACGGCATCCAGAGTTCAAGTGGCTAATGCTAGACAGGCCACCACTTTGTAGCGATTACCGTCTGACCGTTTGACCCCCCACAAAAGGGGGAACCTCCACTTCCCACTAACCCTCCCCGTCTCCCATTCCAGGCCGTCTCGGTCCCAGACCAGCGCCAGGCCGCTGAGAACTGCCAGGTAATTCACTCAGCTCCGCGTTGATAGCGTCCACTGCAGTCAATCTGTTCCCAAAATGGATTATTAATGTGTCTCTCTCTTGTTGTAAACAAGGCCACTTCTGAGATAGGCTTTTATTTTGATGGCTCCCACCAAGACTCCTGTGGAGTTTTAATGAATGTGTGGGAAGCCTTGAGAGCCAGACCCACTCGATGTGAGTGGCATTGTGCTGAAGAAAAGTCCAACAGAAATATTAAAGTTGAAATCTGAGGTTTCTTTCCAGCACCCTCTCTCTCTTTCTCTCTCCCTCTCTCTCTACCTCTCTCTCTCCCTCCCCCCCCCCTCTCTCTCTCCCTCCCTTTTTCTCTATCTCGCACTTTCTCCCTCTGTCCCTCTGTCTCTCTCTCTCTCTCTCTCTCTCTCTCTCCCGGCTTCTCTTCCTCAATGCAGAACATAACCTCCACGATGAAAAACATAATCATAACAATAACTCATGCGGAGGGAAACATCCGGTGTAGTTTGAAAATTGTACTGATGTTTACGTAGAGTAATGTGTTTCGAGAGAGACATTATCTCTCATAAAATCCCTCCTCCCGCACACAGAAAAACACACACACCTCCCCTCTCCTCTCTTCCGGCCAACTCTTCCTCATTCTAAATGACCGCCATAATTTATCGGGGGGTCTACAGTGCTGACTCCAAGCTCCATTCAGAGGGTTTGATCAGAGAGTAGATAGAGAGATATAGAGACAGAGAGAGAGGAAAGATAGAGAGAGAGAGAGAGAGAGAGAGAGAGAGAGAGAGAGAGAGAGAGGTACACAGTGAAAGAGAGAGGAAGACAGAGACAGGCACACGTTGAGGTAGAGAGAGGAAAAGAGAAACAGATTTAGAGAGAACCTGATGGTACCCTCCGCACCAGCTCGGGTAAGCCGGACAGCTCTCTATTCACAACGATACAGGTAGCTGCGTTGCCTCTCCGTTGCCACTTTCTCCACTGAACAATGACTGATGACATGCCTGATGTGCCCGCCTCCTCCTCCTCCATTGTCCGTCATTAGTTATGATTACCGGGGGGGGTGGGGTGGGGGGGGGTGGGGGGGGGGTGGGGGAGAAGAAGTCAGTGAAGTTAAGACGCCCTCTCTGCTTCCCCTCTGGGGTCGGCAGACAAGTGAATTTTTTTTCATCTTCTTCTGTGGTTTCCTGTTGCCAGCTGCATGAACTCCTCAGAATGTCTTGCTTTATCTGGGCCCCTGGGAAAACACGTGTACTCCTGCAATCCCCCCTCTCCGCCACGCCATTTAACACACACACAGACACACAATGACTTACACTTACAAACACACACACACAGAAACACACACTTACCCAAAGGCACCGCACACAAACTCACACACACATACATGCAAACACAAAAAACACACTGACCCAACGTGCACAAGACCACACATATAAACACACGCACACACACACAGACACTAAGCAAAGGCACAAGACCACACATACAAACACACACACACACACACACATCCTTAATACGTACACCACGTACTACCATTCACACATGCATGCATCCAATCAAACTTGGTTACACTCACGCCATCCCTTCATGCACACGTACATACACACACGTGCACATGCTTAAAGACATACACACACACATTGACACATACACACACACAACAGGCTCTCACACACACAAAGAACCAAAAGCAGAGCGCTTTCTATAGGCTCTGAGCAGTGACGCGGCACGGCTCGCACACACCACACATAACTCTCTCCGAAGGCCTCCTCCACTCCTCGAACAAAGACATTTATATTCACACCGATGCAGAGGTCAGAGTTCAGGTGTAACCGGCCCAAAAGAAAAGCGAAGACACTGCAATCGCCGAGACTCTGGGGTCCGACTGCCACTCTGACTTCCTGCTGAGGTGTGGGGGACCGCCATGGACGGACGGATACCAACCCCCTTTCCCTACGCACACACACACACACACACCTCTGCCAGCCCTTGCTTGCTTGTCAGCACCCAGTAAATCTGCCTGTCAAATCTGGCCTGACCCCCCTGTCATGTGAAACAGCATGGGGCTGACACCTAGGGATTGTGTATTGCCACATACAAATACACACACACACACACACACACTATAAACCTACACACAGACACTGACACCCACACACACACACACACACACACACACACACACACACACACACAGGCAGTAACTTCAAGTTTAACTTTATATCCTTCTTTTGGAATTTTCCGTAAGCTGTTCGAGGTGGCTTACTGCACAGTGTGTGCTGCTGTATTTATGATATGCAGTATTATATATTTACGTTAATATGTATATTTAACCCTATATAATCAATAGCAAATAAACAAGCATAATTCTGATAGATAAAAAAAAGGTATAATGCTATCTCTCTCTCTGTCTATATCTGTCTCTCACTCTATATATATATATATATATATATATATATATATATATATATATATATATATATATATATATAAAAATAAAGGGGGAATTTTACAAATAACATAAAGTATACAGCAAATGGTAAATCTACAATAAAGTGTAGCCTGTGCATGCCCTGTATAAAGTGAGCCCTACACGCCCTGGAAGACAGCACAGTGAGTTGACCTGAGGGCCAACCGTCTCTCTGTGTCTGAGGTGCATAGGGAGAGGACTTGGCCCCGACTCAGGGAACCGTTACAACCTTACCGGTAGCCACGGTTACGACGCAGCGCACACACACACACACGCACACACTCACAGACGCAGTCGGCGGGACCCGCAGGTCAGCCCTGAGGGAACGGTAACCCCTCTCCGCGGAAGGTGTGCCCGCGGCGCACCGCAGCATTGCATCGCGGCTACACCCACGCTGCGAGCGGGGCCAGAATGTATGCAGAAGGAGGGGAGCGCAGATGGAGGAGGTCAAGAAGAGAGAGAGGGAGAGAGATAGATAGAGAGGGAGAAGGGCAGGGTATATAATGGGTCAGCCCGCATTCTATTTGCATTCTCTCTATGTGGATGTGGAACGCAAGTACAAAAGCTGGAGACGGACAACATGCAGGCGCTCTGTTTTGGCACGAATCACGCCGTGACCTCATCCAACAACACAATAGAGAGAGAGAGAGAGAGAGAGAGAGAGAGAGAGAGAGAGAGAGAGAGAGAGAGAGAGAGAGAGAGAGAGAGAGAGATGCTTGACATTCCAGTTCCTCGACACAGAGTTACTTGTGTCCAACCACGTAGCCTAATGAAGGGGGCGCAGGCGGCGTGAGCGATGCGTTGTACGCAAATGGTTTGCACAGACCTGCGGTGCAGTGCAAACCTCTAGGGATGTTGTGTGTTCCAAACCCGTATTGTGCACGAAATACTTATTGTGCTCTAAAAACCTTGGCAAATTGTTGGATGTTAGAAGTCAACACATTTGTGTATGATTCTCACTAAGTAGTAAAGAAAACTGTGACATCATCTTCTCTTCTGTGGATAAGTACATCCTTTTGTGTATTATTTTGATATTTCTTTCCTCAGAACAATTCAACTTAGTTACAGATTAACAAGTCCCAGTGCGAGTGCCTGTTACATGGCAACCATAGGTGTATTTTGATCCAAAGGCTTTACTTTCCCACTGCTGAGTTTGTAGCCAAAGCATTAGTTAGTAATTAGTTTGTATCTAATGAGTACATTACATTACATAACATTAATTTGGCTGATGCTTCTGTCTAAAGTGACTTACATAAGTGCATTTTAACAATGAAGATATAACAAAAAGAGCAAGAATTAGTCCATGAAATGCAACAAATGAGGAATCCGCACAAAATGCTACATTATAAAAACAAAAGATATAAAGTTTTGTTCTAATTCATACAAATTGACATATCTAATTCCAGTGCTAATCTTCATCATACTGCTATGCTGTACAATGTTTGTGGTACTTTATCAATTCAGTGGAAAATTATGTCAGGCATTTAAAAGTTATGTTATTAATATGTTGATTGCATTCAAAAGTTTCACATGCATAACTGTGAATTATTTTAAACATAAAAATGAGGAGTATTCCATTTTCGGATATAAAAAAAGCAGGAATAATGCTAGTGGAAGTGGTTACCCAGTCAGTAAGAACCTTTTCACTCACCATCAGTGCAGTGTTTGCTTTGCTGCCAAGCGTCTCGCTGCCAAGCCGCTTACCATATCTCTCATCTTTCAGCTTACGGCTCCTCTCGCGTCGGACAGTAAGTGAAAAAGCTCACACCATCACTCACGTATGCATGTTTACGTGAATGATAGTTTCTCATAATATGAATTGTTGCCACCGACTAATCGGTCACCATGACTTCATGTTTGACCATCTGACATGTGTCCACCACCACCACAAACTATAACTCATGACATATTTTGGGAAAATGTCTATGACCACTTACTAGAATAATATATTTAATGGTCTAGGGAGGTGGAGGTCCCCTCGTTTTCAGAAAGGACGGCAGAGGTTCATTAAATGGTGGATCCTTCTTGTTTATCTTGTAGGTTCTTGAAAGTAAAGAGTGATGCCTTTGGAGAATTAAATCAACCAGAAGGATCGCTTCTTTAATCTTTTTGGAGCTGCTTTTATTTTCCTATTTCCTGAAAATGACTCCCAGGAAATACTTTACTTTGAGTCTGTCCACAGTCATTCACTTCCTGTTTTCGGGATCTAATCATCCAATCAGGAGACAGAGAGCAGGCATTTAACCACAAGGATTAAAAAAACAACCGCAGGTCTAATCTACAAATACTAATTCCCCTTTGAGTCTTTCATTTCAATCAGCAGCCATTTGAAGTATGAAGCAGTTACCTTTCCGAGCTACAACAATAACAACAACAAAAAAAGCACTGGTAGCGAACAGCATGATCGAGCAATGATTATCGAGGGGGGGGGGGGGGGGGGGGAGTATTTCCTCCAGCACGTCCGTTGCCGCCGTGATTCAACAGTTGTTGCCCAAACATCTGTCGGCGCGGCGTCTCGTGGTTAACCTGACTCAGATGTGCGCGGCAAGGTGGGGCAGCCTCCTGAACGATGCTAATCACTTCCCCGCTAATTAAGCGGTGCTTCCGACCAGGGAGACGCACAGGCTGGATGCAAATGAACGCGCGGCTCGCTCACCGTAATGCTCTAATTAGGGTAATTTGATCAAATCTGTTCCAGTTGTTAGACATAATTGTGAGTTTCCTTGATCTTTGTCTTGTCGGTACTCCTCAGCGATTGCTGTCGAGGCAGGCCTGCGAAGGGGAAGGTGGTGCCGGTGGTGGTAGGGGACCTTTGCTACCTACTTAGTGGGGGTTTTCTCTAATATTTTTCTGTGTCTGTCTCCTCATCAACCGAATTAGGTGAAACACAAACAGTGAACAGCATGTGCTGACTATCAACAAAAGACATGGGAGGAAAAAAAAAAATCGGTTATCTGGGGGAAATCAGGAAATCTGTCGCTTTTTACTTTTAGTGATGAAAACCTGAATCCATAAATGGTACTTACAGTTTGCATGTGCATTTTAAACATTTAGGGATAAATGTAATGACAATAGGAACTACCTTCTCACCTGTGTACTACACACATCTCCTATTGTGTTGAGTTGTGTCATAAGTGGTTTGAGTTTTCTGTTTGGTAATCAGCATAAAGTTGACATCATGTTTACGTTATAATGTTTATGCATGTTGGAGCAAAAACAAATACTGCAGATAGAGCCTGAGCCAACACATTAGCCTTGGAGTGGATGAGGAACATTGTCATGTCTGTATACTTTAGCTTTGGATCTGTGTATGTGTGTGTGTGTTTGTGAGCGTGTGCGCTTGTATGTGTACGTTTGTGTGTTTGTCTCCTTGCACAGAAAGGCTTTTGCATGTGAGTATGACACATTGCATGTGTGTGTGTGTGTGTGTGTGTGTACAGTACTACTAAAGAGCGAAGGCATGTGATGTTTTCGGCTGTGGCTCTTCCTGGGACAGAGGCTTTGATGTTCCTGACAAGGCCCCGGGGCGTCTGTCAGAGGAGGAGGAGGAGGAGGTATGTGAGTGTGTGTGTGTGTTTGTGTGTGTGTGTCTGTGTGTGTGTGTGTGTGTGTGTGTGTAGGGACGGGGGGGGGGGGGGGGGTTGGGACTAAAAAGGCATGAAGGCTTTGAGATATTACATAAGCACTTAGCTACATGAATATTCCTCAAATACCTGGCATTAAGGGGGAGCATAATCTGCTTACGGAGACATTATGGGATGTACTCCTGCCTCTGTGACAGGTGTCTCCGCATTAGGCACGTAGCATGAAGATTATCAAAGCCCTGATGGTAAACTAAATAGAAGAGAACAAACAAGCAAGAGAGAGAGGGAGAGAGTGAGAGAGAGCGGGAGTAAGGGGAAGAGAGGGAGAAAGACAGACAGAGAGGGGGAGATTAAAGGTGGCACAGTTGGATGATTTAATTTCAGAATCGGCATAGATTCTAAGAGACGCGACAGAGAAAAGGTAGAAAATCAAGGAACACACTCAGACATATACACACACACAGACAGACACACATGCACACACACACTGATTTGCATGTCAAACTATAAAGAAGATCTATGGGCCGTGGGTCCGTGGCTGACAGTTGTGCAGCATGTGACTCTGGATGGAAAGTCCCTCATCATTGTCCGCGAGCGAGCGTGCAGGATGGAAGGGGAGTCATGAGGTCACACTCTGAGCCAGTTATTAAAGACGCAGGAGCGGAACATCACACCATCACGAACCTGTGCCGCATAATGGACCCCTATTGTTTCACCTGGGGGGGTAAATATGGCAAAGAACACGATGAAACCACCAACAGGCAGGAACCTTGTGTTGCCCTGAGGCAGGAAAGGTACGGCAGACAGATATGGCAACCAGGACACTGATACATCATGGGTCTTTTTCATTGACTGCAAATATCATGCAACACCAATATACACACCAATATAATGAATTAATGGATATGCCTGTATAGTATACTTTCCCCTCTGATATATCGATCCAACACAACCCACCACACACTCCCTGTCACCATTAAACCATAACCTGTCAACATCAACTAATAAACACGTTTAGCCACAGTGGCTGACAAGTTGCTAAAATTGGCTTGGGTATATTTATCTTTTTATTGCGAATAAACAACCACTTTTATGCATTTCCCTGTAACAGTGTTTTAAAATAGACCGAAGAGCCCCCCACCACCCTACAGCATGTGCTAATCCAACTCTCTGGTTATTATCATTCCTGTTTTAGCTTGGGGTGCCAGGGGCGGGGGGGCCCCGACCGGCCTGGCTCTCGGGGGGCGGGGCTACGTGCCATCCCCCTGGGGTGAGGTGGAGATCAGGGGCCCTCAGTGTCTTCCACAGAACAAGGCAGGCCCACCCGGCGAACAGGGCGGCATTGATGGACTCTATCCGAACGGGCGCACATCTGGGCGAAGGCTCAACAAGCGGTCCACTGTGCGCGCCAGATTCCCCCCTTTCGCTTTATGAAATCAAACGCACATTCATAACTGCCTGTGGTTCTCCTCTGTCCCCGTTTCTCTCCCCTTTCACATCCAAATCGCGTCCTCGGGGGCCACTGGGAGAGCGGATCAAATCATTATCTGTTCCCTGTTGAAAAACACGTTTGTTTGTTCCGTCAGACGTCCCTGCTTCTTTCCTTTTTTTTTCGCCGCTCTTTTTTTCCGTCCTTCTTTCTCGTGGTAGAGAGAGAGAAGTAAGTGACAAATGACAACGGCGAGGCTGTTTAAGCAACAGGAGCGCCTGAGGGACGAGAGCCGTTTCCTGTGAGGAGGGCCTGCTTGGCTCTGGGGGCTGTTATGGGATAATGTTTTGGTTCACATAATGCAGTACAATGGAGGTGTCTTCCCTTTGCTTGCCCCTCTCTGAATGCCTTCGTTGATGGAAGCCAGAGCCAGGAGCCTGGTTCTTCACTCGGCTTGTCAGGTGCAGAGCCATTTGGCCACGTCGGAAAAAACAAAAAAGTGCCTCATGTTCTATTAATACCGGGCAAACAAACACATTCTCGGAAAAGAGATCGCTTATTGAGTCATTTTTTTCCCCACACGTGTTAAATGTGTAGGTTTTCTCGTGTTTCAAAGGGTGCGCAATGAAATTAAATCAAGGAACTGAACACTAAACTCACAATGAATAGACAACATCAACCTCTTGTGCCGCCATGTTGGTACCAGGTGAAGTTGAATTTAAGGCATTGATGTAAAAAATTAAAGACTGCCCCTGCATTGTCTCGTCTACAGTTTGCACAATCTTGGGAATTTCCTTCTGTTGCCTGTGTATTCTCATATTTAATTGTCTCTCACCCTGCCATGATAAAGTTGTTTATTTACTTTTGGTTACAGAGCTGGGGGGCCCCAGACTTCAGGGCTGATAACGGAGAACAAGAACAAGCATAAAGCACCCTTTAATGCTCCGTAGGAGAGTCAAGGCTGCACGCTGTGCAGACAAGACAGACTTCCAGTGGCAACTGATGGCTGTAGGCCCAGGCCCTGCCCAGGGTCGCCCAACTCCAGCTAATGCTCATCTACGTCAGTGGGTTCCAACTGTAGGGGCCACCAGGGGCCGTTGATGCTTGTTGTGGAAAAAAGTTTTAGTTTGCGCTATATATAGCTGACTTCCTGTTTGATATTGTTGTTGTTGTAGTTGTTGTAGTTGTTAGTTGTTAGTGGTTGTTCTTGTCGTTTTGCCAGTGAAGAGATCACAGTGATATCGGTGAATTTTCACAATTCTAACAGCAGTGCTGTTTGGGGAACACAAGCCCAATCTATTTATATCGATTAACATGATATTCATTCATGAAACCGCAGATGGTGAACATACACAAACCCAGCGCCACCGCCCCGGCGCCGTAGCTCGTCATTTCTCGGCCTTCTCCTCTCTCCGGCGCACACACACTGACACACCGTCGAGCAACCATAAAAGCAAGCCCAATTCTTGATTTACGGGCTTACTTCTTTTTGTATGGACATGCAACCTTAAACAGTGAGCTTCTTTAAGCCACCGCGGCCTCTGAGCACATCTCTACAGCGTCAGCATTGATATACGTTGTCGCTTGTCCCTCGCACTCTACCCCGCGCAGCTGGGCCCAGCGGCCAGACCGGTGGAACAGTGGCTGCCTCTTCTCCGCACTCTTTTTTTTTTTACCCACAATGCCATGTTTGTGATGGCCAGGCGCCTCCGTGCGCCGATGTGTTCTCTGTCCACCATGTTGTTGTTTTTTTTCAGAGGTGTCCTTTAAGCAGAACATGAGGTCGGGGTGCAGTGTGTGTGTGTGTGTGATGGGAGGTCACACACACAGGCATTAGGGGGTTAATTGACAATTCTTCATGGAAAGACAAGGAGGACTCCCCCCCCCACCCCCCCATCCCCAACGCCGCAACCATCGCTCACGTACACACATCGCCCGAGCCGTCCCTGAGGGAGACGGGGCGGGGGAGGTATGCGACGGCTATAGGCACCTGCCCAGTGCAGATGGCACCAGACATGCCCAGGCATGCCTCTCGTCCCCGCGATGCCATCTGTCCGGCTAAGAGTGGTGGTCCGACTGGCAGGTGTCTTTTGCTTTGGCACAAAAAAAAAAGAAGAAACTGAAAACGTGTCGTGAGTTTGGAGTGGCGATCGGCATGCTGATATGATCACGTTAGCCAACTTGTCACTCGCACACTTTAAAGGAGACGTCCAACAACAAAGTGATTCGGACGGGGGAGCTGCCCGCGGCGGCATTAGCATCAGAGATACGGCCACGGTTGCCAGCTCACACCTGCGTGGACTCTCGCCATTCACTGAGGCTCTTCGTGTCTGATTGATTCAGGTGTAGATCATAGTACATTACCTTGAAAATAACGTTCACCCACCTTTACCCAGCTACGGCATTCAAACTATATGCAATATAAACCAAATCAGAACAAAGCAATTTTGCATCAAGTCTGTGGATTGAGAGGTCTAATATTGATTTTATTTGTCTTTTGTTGAGATGCTTATAGCAAATATGTGGTTGTAGGTTCAGACTTTGTGTTTCCAGTTGGCAATTTGCACTTGTCGACTCGATCATTTCACTCTCGCTAACCTCATGAGGGCATTTATTTTACATCGGAGAGGAGATCATGTCTGAGGACACAAACATCCTTCGGCCACACACACACACACACACACACACTCATGTACGTACACACACATATACTGACATATATACACTCATGAGGAGGCAGATCACATTGTGCAAGCATTCATGCATGCTTACACCCATACACCCACACACACCCAAACACACAACCACACACACACGCATACTATGTTGTGAGGCACAGCTGGAGGACTCCATGCAGAGAGGGGGCTCATGGGGCAGCCTGCCCTGTTTAACCCCTCCCCCCCACCCTCTCACACACACACACACACACACACACACACACACACACACACACACACACACACACACACACACACACACACACACACACACACACACACACACACACACACACACACACACGTTCACTGAGACATTCAGCGCCAATGGCGTGAGTGTGGTTGTTTGGATCGGAGGTTCACTTAGGTTCACTTTACTGAGCGGCAATCAATCTTACTAACTAGACTGCAGCATATTATATATATATATATTATCCCTATATATTGCCATACTTTTTAATATATATATATATTTATTTAGGTTTATTATATTTGATCACTTGATATTGAAACTTTTATTATAAAGACAATTGGCATGCACACACACACATGCACTGGCATATATACATATATACATATGTATTTATTTATTTAAATAGATGTGGTGTGTCAGTGCATGTGTGTGTGCGTGCCATGCCCATGTTTAAAACATGCAGCAGTCTAAAAGCCCCTGGTACTATCGGGTCATCAATGACGGGCAGGCTTCTTGGTACACAAATATTGCCGTTTGGTTTATGTAGTGATAGTGAGATGGTGTACAAGAGACGTGCGAGGGTGGTGGCAATGGGGGAGTTGAGGCTGGAGCCCCCATGGGGGGGGGGGGGGGGGGGGGGGGGGGGGGTCCGGCTGGATTGGGTTTGCGGAGGTAGAAGCTGGCAGCGTCACCTTTCCTTTCAGTGGAGCACATTCAAGGAGTCATTCCAACACACACACACACACATGCACGAACACACACACACACACACACACACACACCTCGTCTCCTGGCTTGGGGCCAGCTGCACAGACACACACGCCAGGTGCTTCTTGTCGCCGATTGGGACCACTGCCGCCTAGTCATCCGCAAAGGAGATGTGTGTGCGTGCGTGCCTATGTGTGTACATGCGTGTGTGTGTGTGTGTGTGTGTGTGTGTGTGTGTGTGTGTGTGTGTGTGTGTGTGTGTGTGTGTGTGTGTGAGTGAGTGAGTGCGTGCGTGCATGCACGTCTGTTTGTGTGTGTGTGTGTGTGTGCGCTTCAGGTGAGCAGAATTGTAATCAAGGAGTTTGTGTGACATAATCCCTCTGCCCTGGGGAAGTGTACCACGGGTAGGGGGCAAATAAGTGTGTGTGTGTGTGTGTGTGTGTGTGTGTGTGTGTGTGTGCGTGTCACATGCCTTGTTGTGCATGGCAGGCCCCTGACTCTGCTGTTGCGGAAGACCGAGTGCATCCTCCAGAAGCTGAACTGCAGCCAAAGTCTGGAGAGGAACACAGGGGTGTGTTTCATGCCCCCACAAACACATGGTGCCCCACTAAGACCCAGACCTACTAAGTTTGTATTTATCTAAATAAAGTGTATATTGATACAAGTACAGGTCCTTGACTGCTCTTTGAATTAGTTAATGAGTCAGGGCACGCCACTGGGAGAATAACTAGGAGGAGGAGAAAAAGTAACAGCACTCAGCTTCTGCATCTCATCTCCTTTTACTACTTACCATTTTTTAAAACAGAATGCACCAGAGCAAAAATGTCATAATCTTGATGAAGGCATTTCATATAAATCACTCATGTTATATATGACTTCTGAAGGAAACAACTGAGGGTTAATAAAGCCGAACCTGTATGCTGATACATACATGACACAATTACGAAAGCCCTTGAGTGTGCTAAGTGGATTATTTCCACACCTCCCCATGACTTAACCCATTTGATGTCCACTAATGAAGGAGCACGGTATAGCAGAGGGTTGCGTGAAGAAGTAGCACATCAGAGCTATGCATGTTACCCTCACACCGTCGTATTTCAAAGGTGAGAGCCAGCCGCAGTGTGCATCAAGTCTCAGCATATTAGCAATCTAAAGAGGGAAATATTGATGCGCAGACCTAAGCATACAGACAGTTCCCAATTAATATTTAATTACAGGATGGGGGAGGCGACTCTCAAGCTAGCTAGCATAGCACAGATTGAATAAGCCGACAGTAGCTCACATGTTAGTAGCTCACGTTACCTCCATTTTATCTGTTTGGCCATTTTTAAAACAAGCGGTGGTCGTTCAAATCAGTTTCTGGGCCTCGTCAAACATATTTTTCTTTCACATTTAAACAAAATGTGTTGTGAAAACTTGTTCAAAGCCAAAGGAACTCACGACAATTGTAATCTTGCAACACACAGGCCCCCTGAAAAAAATAAAACGCAACAGCAAGCTCCTTTGTTGAAGGACAAAACGGACTGCCTGCTCCGCGTTGTGTTTATGCCCGAGGTGACAGGGTATTTTTCATGGTGGCATTATGGGGGAGGTGAGTGAGTGTGTGCATGTGTTTGCATGCATGCCCGAGAGTGTATGCATGTGTGTGCGTGAGCGCGCGGGTGTGTATTCGGTGTGTTGCACTACAGCAGAAGGTTAGCCTCGTAAAGCCCGAAGAAATCAAACGCGCTCGCTCCTAGGAGGAAAAAATAAAAAGAGAAGAGGATGAGATGTGAAACAACAGACGGCGCTCAATTCATCAAGACAGAGTGATGAAACCAAGATGGACGGGTGCCCGCACCAGCACAATCCAAATGCATAATTCATTCTATTCACACCGTGCACCATTATGCACGTGTATATCTCATCAGATCTGCTCCTATGGGGAGAGTTGCAGTAGGTGCGTATCTCTCCACTGTCTCCAGCGTGACAGGCTCAGGATTTTAAAACTCTGCTGGCTGTTCCGCTGAGTGAGCCGTTGGACAGCGTCCAACGAGCTGAAAGACATATAAATACTGTATGTTTTTTATCCGCCCAGACATCTTAAAGAAAGCCCACACGGTGACATCAACATAATCTATGATGCAGGGCTTTGAGATTTGTTGCCGTTTTTTCTTTTGGGGGGGTTTTGGTTTTTGGTTTTCGCTGTGTGAAAAGGCCTTGGCGAGCAGCCCCCGTTTCAATTCCACAAGAGCTGCAGGATCAGGAAAGGCACCGAAATCCTCGCAGCGTCCAACGTGGGCAACCGTGGAAGGGGGACGCGGGAGTTTAGCCCTCGAGGCCCCCTGGCAAATACAAGTTCTTCTTGAGTCGGGAGTAAACATGCATGTGCATCATCACAGTGCAATGCCTTCATTAATAACACAATGTCACAAACATGTTTGAAAAAAAGTATTTCATTCAACAGGAAAGGGGTAAATATTGTGTAGTAAAGTGAATCGCAGTGAAAGTACAGTAAAGTTCAGTAGAGTACAGTAAAGTACAGTGCAGTACAGTAAAGCACAGTGCATGTGAAAGGTCATCAACAAGGTGACCAGACTTCCCCTCACATTGAGTGTGGGACCGGGGACCACACCAACACAGAGTGAGGGTGGGGGGGGGGGATGCTATGCTAACCCCTACCCCCCTTCCCCTGATGATCAAAAGAGTCTCCGACCAGCGAACTATAGTCTGTGTTTTCACAGCTGTGGATAGGAAACATACAGGGGACCGAACACCCCAAACCACCTCTATCGTACTGCCCCCCACCACCACCCCCTCCCCAGCTAACTACCTACCACCAGACACACACACGCATATACATGCATGCATGCACGCACACACACACACACACACACACACACACCCACTCACGCACCATCTGTGCTCTAAACGAGAGCCCCCCTGTGAATTAAGTTGAACCTGCTGGAAGAAGGGAAGGGGTCCGGTCATGTTGGAAAGGTGAAAGCCCCCGCAACATTATTCCCGCTGCTGCCGGTGGTGTTAAGTGCAGCTGATAAGTCTTCCCGCTCCTTCATCTCCATACGTTTCCCACAATCATTACACCAGGTCCACACTTCCGTTTTCGATGGGAATGAAGGAGAGACTTCCCTCATTCCCATCAAAAGAAACTGAAGGAAAGATTGGGCTTGTTGTTATTCTAATGGACTAGCAGGGGCTTGTGGAATTGAAGGACCATTCTTTTAGATGTCTTGACCCCATTTTTCGAGGCCTTGTGGTGGCAGAGAAAGTGCAGTGAACAGTTTGACTTGGCTCATGAGCACATTGTCCTGATGTGTGTAAAGAAAGGATTACATAAAAGTGAGTTAAGTCATAATAAATGCCCTGCGAGGTGCCGAATTTCACCCATAAATCCCCCTCTAAGTCAAACACCTATCCTTATAGAATATATAAACATAGAAAATCATTTCAATGTCAACAATTCCCCTCGCAAATCAATGTGTGCGACCAAAATGGAACCTTGTTGTGCATATATCGTTGTGTACAACAATCCTACAGGCACACAGGTCTCAGCATGCAAAGAGGAACCCTTCTTTTAACGGCAACATCTGCACATAAGGTAAACACAAATCACTTTCTAAACTCCCAGACCTAACCTTCCACCACCGTGTATACACTTTGATTTGAACGATTATTTAGAATAATTCTGCGTGCTGTAAACACAACGCTCTAATCATCGGGACATGAAGCAGCGGAGGTGGCACAGGCTGAACCGACGGAAGTCAAACCGACGTCTGAGTTGCCTTTGTTTTTTTTTATAAGAGCCCCCTTTCTTGTGCGCCTCCCTCCATCTGCACCTCCCGTCTGATGGTAGATAGACCCAGACAGGAACCTCACGCACACCACAGTAAACATCTATCACCCTGATCAAAGCCCTCCCCCCCGCCCCCCTTGCCTCTCAGATTCAGATCAGGTCTTTACAATTAGGATACCAAGCGGTAGTCATACTCTGGGGGAGGAGGGTGGATGGGGGAGGTGTGTACGTCGTTCCCAGGACGCTGTTGTGCTATCTCCACCATATCTGCCTCTTGGGGCATTATGCGATCCTCCCACACACACACACACACACACACACACACACACACACACACACACACACACACACACACACACACACACACACACACAGAGCTTCGGGGAGAGGGGGGTGGGGGGTTACCTGTAAATGGCTGTCTGATAGTGCTCCTTGCTTTGATTCAAAAAAGAAAGAGAAAGTACCATAGATAGTATACATAGTTGGAAAAAAGAAGGGAGAATTATTTTGGGGTAAATACCAACTAAGTTTTAAATGTTATTTAATTGAAACACACAGCTCCTGGTAGGGCCTTCCAGAGGGTTGGGCGATGGTCACGGACAGCTGGTAGTAGGTACCAGAAGCAGGGGCAGAACGGCAGCGAGCTAACGAGAAGCATATGGAGGAAATGGCGGGGGGGGGGGTCGTGGGATGGGCCAGTCTTGCGGGCCCAGTTCTACACCCAGAAAACCCCACACACAAACACACGCACACGCACACACACACACACACACACCGCTTCCAACACCACTTCCACCAATAGCAACAATACCAATAACGCCACTACCAAGCCAACCCTCTAGTAACACAACCTTTGCTACAGGTGTTCAGTTTTAATGGATTGGAATCATAATTTCTAATTGGAAACACCTGCCCATCTGCCCTAGACATTATTAAAGCAACTGTTTAGGATCATGGGCAGTATTAAAGCTGGGGAAGGCTAGCTTAAGCAATAAATCGGCGTAGCTTTGGGGAGGACACAGATCATGTGCAATTATTGAACGGGCACAGTGCACACAGGTAGGCGGGTAGGTAGACTGACTGACAGGGAGGCCATCGAATCATTTATTTCATGCCTAAGTAAATTATTGAATGGGCTTTATAGAGGCCTGTGACAGCCAGGGATACAAGATCGTTTCCTTCTTTTGCAGAGCATTTGATATATTGAATGCTGCTTGGATGTTAAGAGAATTTCAACAAATTATCAATGTAAAAATATCTCGATAGAAACTCTCACGTTTTCTTCTCCCCATTTGCCTTAGTTGTGCAGCTTGTTTGCTATGCACATAAACATAGCTCACACATGGCATGGGACACCGTCAGTGAGCTTTGACTCTTGTTTTGCAAATCTTTCGCCTTATCCGTCTCGAAAAATCCAAATCCATGAGCGAGTTGACATCTAGATGTCACTTTGACCCGATCCTGTACTGATACACATTTCCAAACCGACACACCCGCAAACAAACTCACACTAAAAACCTGCAGAATGCCATGTCACCACCCCCTCCTCCTTAAAACACACACACACACACACACACACACACACACACACAAACACCTAGGATTGCCACATGATTGACTCCTTTACAAATGGAGAAGTTGTTGGTTGTAAGCCTCCTCCTCCTGCATTTACTAACTCCACAGTCTTTGTGTCTTCGCTCTCTGATCACCGCCATGCTTTCACCTGTCACTCAAAACATACAGCCGCCATCTCACGGAGATAGACGGAATAAAAAAACAGAAATCAAAATGAAGAAACTAAGTTGAAGATATATTTGAAGTATGCATTTGAAGTCCTACCATGGCAACTCTACGGGAGACGCAGAGTGCGTCAAAGACGGGCGGTGTCAGAGAGATGGACTGCGCTCAATCAAATATGTGCATACTTGATTCCATTTAAAATTTGATTACACATATCATTTTTTTTTCATCTCCCTTTTTTTTCGAGACGTCTCAGATGAAACTGCATAGCTTCACTTTGCTCTCCGTGCCCCAGATTTCCCTCCCAAAGCCATCACAATGAAATGGTGTACGTTAGCTTTTTAATAGCGGCACGGCGCTTAGCGTACCACCGCACCACCCTGCATGGGGCTAACTCTACAGCCACTCAACAGCCCCCTTCTGTAGTTTCAGCTGACTTTCCCCATGATGTGTTAATGCATTTTTTTGAAAACACAAACGCTTAGATCAATGTGATCGTGAAAGAACACGAAAAAGCACAAACTCACTGATCTCTGCCTCATACCTCCTTTCAACAACACCCTCCAAAAAAAAAGCAGAAACGGATAAAAGAGAAGGTGGAAGCGACCTCCTTTGTGCTCAGGAATTATTGGGCAACTCCGTGAACATCGCCTGACAAAGTCTCTGCTCCTTCGACCTTAAAAGTGCAGCCGCAGCAAATTACATCACTGTGCGGCCATCGCACGGCCATTGTGCGGTCCGTGTCGGCGCCTGCCAGGTACGACCTCCAACAACAAGCGGCAGAAGTGTTGAAACTTGACCTGACCTTACGCAACAGTTCCTTGAACTGTTCTGAAAACTTGGCAGTTTCACAGCAGGCGAAAAGGGGAAGAGGTGTCCTGTTTTCTTTTTTGGGGGGGTTTTATTCACCTTTCATCTGTCGTGTTACGCAAGAAGAGAAGCGAGTTGAACTGAAATGCACTATTTCAAAAAAATAAAGCGCTTGAAGCTGCCTTTAAGGAAATGGCTCCTGCAGGAGGGATTACTCAGCAGCCGCCATCCACATAAACACATCTTTGTCTGAATGGCTGTTTGTGATTCATAAAGATATAAATCGATAGGCATAATTGCGTGGATGCTACAAGACATTAAAAGCTGAATATGTAAAGTGGTTGATTGAGCATACGGTCGAAGGAGGGTAGCATCAATTGTTAACAGATTGTTACTTGATGCTATCGCAAGTGCGATCTCTGCAATGCATCAAGCTCATTAAACAGAATTACAGAGTGCAATTTCAGCCCCTCTAAGGTAACCTCTGGGTCTGGTGATGAGGAACAGATGCGCCACTTGAAACACTTTATTTTCTATTAGGGGTGATTAAGGTAGTGCCAAGGGCTACTTCTGATAAACCAAACACTTGGGCCGAATTTGTTATTCTTAATTGCTCCAAGTCATCAAGTCGGATGACAGACATGTTTCACCCCCCCTCCAAAAAAAAAACCTTTCGATGGTTCCACGAAGCAGGATGTGACTTTTTCTCGTGTTTCTTAATTGTTCCGAATCCGAAGCACTAAAGCCTCGCTGGTTGTGTAAGTCGCGTCTTTCATGCCAATATCAAAGATTGGGGAAGCGGGCGTTGTGTGATTGTGTGTGACAGAGGCATGCATCTTTTGCGCCTGTCAACGCTGGCACAAAGGGCATGATGGGAGACATTCTGGTGACGGTGACACGTTGATGGGGATACTATGGGACGAGTTCTGGATCCCATCCACTGTTTATCGCTGCTAAAGCGGAATGGAAAAGTGCAGGGGGTGGGAGGGGTGGTGAATTGACAGCTTGTTTGATGCGATGTTAAGAAATGGTAATGTATTCAAACTTGGGAGATTTTTTTGCACGCGCTCCGAACTCCTCGCCAGATGTACAGCGTTACTTTGGCTGTGCGTGGCGTTTGTTATTCAAAGCTTTTTTGACGTGGAACTTTCATTTGGTGTTCTGGATGGAGGTGAGATCTCAGCTCATGGTAGATCAAAGTTCACTTTAATCTTCACACGGATTGAAGCTACTTTGGTTGTTGGCCGTACTTCTTACTTGTTCCTTAGTAACTGGTTCCTTGGTAAAACAGGAATGAAATAACATCACCTTAATTCACTTAGTGCTGCTCGTCAAATTACTAGTGTCTGCCTAGCCGCGAGGTCACACCGTTGATGTAATAGTTTTGACAGCAATTTGAATATATTAATTTGTATCACTTGAGTGTCTTCTCGTGTCTTAAGGCCTTAGCCAAATAGTCTGCATTTTTGCTCCTTCCCCAGCCCATCCACCCCTCCTGTGAATAATTTGTGTCAGGCAAAATTAACTTCTGATGGACGCTGAGATTTCCGGAAAATTACAAAAAAGTACCTGTTTGTCCTTGTATGACTTGTCTGGGTTGATTGTCCCTGGCATGGTTAGAACTCAAGAAACTTTGAATCACTCAATCCAAGTCGAAATAAGTGAGGCTTTGCAAACATCAGGGAGGAAAGACAGATAATATCAAGGCAAAATCAAAGTTTTCGAAAAACCATGTACTTGCATTTAAACTTAGATTACATTCAGATTGCAATCTGATTAATATTTGAAAGAGGACTAGCTGGGTTATGAACCGTTTTAAATCTCATTTTCCACAGTGCATTTACAGTGTCCCACTTAAACATTCATGCTAATAAAAAAAAACTCCACTCCTCATTCCTCACATATCTTGCGTCATGTCACATGTGAAGAAGCCTGCGCCTCTCTAAGTGTACGTCCAGGGGCCTTCTCCGTGGCCCTGGCTGCCAGGTGCCTGCAGGCTGGCGTGGGGGTGGCGTGGAGGGAGATACGCACTGGCACTGGGCAGGAAGCGTCTGGTGACCGCTTTACGGTTGTGGTGAGCAATCACTTCTGTGGTAGATCACCTTCCCCACCAGCAGGCATGGGGCTGAGCTACCACCACCTGACACGTCCCCGCCGGGTGTGTGTGTGTGTGTGTGTGTGTGTGTGTGTGTGTGTGTGTGTGTGTGTGTGTGTGTGTGTGAGGAAAGATGAGACGATCTGCATGCGTCTGTTTGTGTTGTGTGAACAAGGGATTCACCGCCACCACCACCTGATGTGCCTCCTGTGTGTGTGTGTGTGTGTGTGCGTTCGTGCGTGCGTGCGTGTGTGCGGGAAAGAGAGAACAAGAGCGATAGAATCGGTGGGTGCATGCATGCGTGTGCTTCACCCTGCTTGTGCATGAATGCACCAATGCAGTGTGTGTGTGTGTGTGTGTGTGTGTGTGTGTGTGTGTGTGTGTGTGTGTGTGTGTGTGTGTGTGTGTGTGTGTGTGTCTGTGCGGGCCAGTGAATCACAGGTTGGGGCTGCTGGGCTCAGACTTGGTGCGCTGCCACCGAGACCTGTTTGTGTGACAAGTGTTTTCCTTCTCCTCTAACCAGCTCTGGCTGCTGGCTGCTGGCCGCCGCTGGGCCAGGTTCAGTCTCATAGCGGACCCACCCCGGGCCCTGGAGAGGTGACACTGTGGGGGAAAACCTAAGGAGCGCTGACCATGTGGGACAGGGTGGCATGCGTCATGGTGACCATGGCTGTGAGAAAAAGGCAAGGCCCCTTGCATCCTGGCAACACATTTTGACGTTGGCCGTTTATGTTTAGTGTTGATGATGTCAGAGCATCATTTCATGCAGAACAGCCACTATGAAGCCCACATATCCCCAACACTACCTTTCGTTGAGTTGTGGCGGATTGTTATTATTGGAAGGACCAATTGATAATCGACATATTGACAAAAAGGAGGCTGTGTGCATACACTTGTACTTGTATCTTTTTAACATTGGAACACGATGAACACCTTCAACTACCACAAAAATGTGAATCATACATTTGGCATATTCTCCCTCAGCATGTGGTGCTCTCAAATGGAACAATCATGGGCAATCAAAACACCTTCTCTATAAGAAAATGATAAAAATTAAAAACAGATTGAAACGGCTTCTCGTTCATTGATCCACAGTTCATGGTTTTTAAGAAAACACCCATTAATCATGTGCCTGGTTAAGAGATTTGGACTTCTGACCTCCCAGGACGTTATGTAACTTCTAGCATAACACTATGACACAATAACCTGTCAGCCCCTTCATGCAAGCAGTATCAAATTATTCAAGCTCTATCAATGCACAATAATAATTAAATGTTGAGATGTAAACCTACGGAAGAGGATAGGGCCACATGTTAACGTCTTTTTAGTTTTGAGATTAAATTCAGAATTCTAAGAATAAAATCAGAATTCTGCAAAAATCGCTCAGGCTAAATCTCACAGGCTTGAGAAGGGAATTTCTTACAGGCTACCTGTAAGGAGCCAAGTTCAATGAGAGTCACTTTGCTACATACAGGAACTGAACCACAAGCTGCACAAGAATGACAGTAATTATTTTCTTGTTCGAGGGGTTCAGAATAAAGTGGGAATTCTGAGTTTAAAGTCAGAATTCTGTCTTTAACCTCAGAATCCTGATTGAATTCTCAGAATTCTGACACAGAACTCCAAAAATAAATGTGTCCTATTCCTATTTCATATGAACCGAAACCCGGCTACTTCCTATCTTTGGTTTCGTTGAGGTTTTAAAGAAGCAAAAGTGTGAATTATGCTTGTGGAATTGATCCTGTCAATCCACACCATGGTCCTTTTTCAAAGAGAAAACACACACTAAAAACATCAACGTTTCTCATGTTTTGTAAAATCTTCACGCTGTTCATGTCAGACAAAATCCACAGAAGGCCTACATGGATCTGAACTCGTTCCTCCCCTCTGAAATAATTCATCAGTTTCACACAGGGGATGGTTTGGATATGCAGTCACACACCAGACCAACCTGCAGGGGGCCCCTCTAGGGCTCCATGCGACCCCTGTTTACATGAGATAATTATACATTAGTCCTTACCGTCACCTCACACTCGGGCCCTGAATCTGTCAATGTTGACAGGTTCGCAGAACACAGTCCACCCTGAATGTGCAGAACACTTTCTGCAGCCTGGTTGATTTTTACCAAGACAGTCCTAGTTCGAATCCAAATAGATCTTAAAACCTTTGCGTGACGGCGGTTGTTTTATTTCAATGGAAACCATGTCTCATTTTAGTTTTGTTGATTAGTTCTCATTCAGTTATGTACTATTCGATTATATTTCAATCCCTCCATCTCTCTCTCTCTTCCCAACATCTGTTTTGAAACCTCGTAGCTCTGCAGCATTGTTCCAATTTTCAATACAACTGCAAACCCAACTTCTACAAGCATTGGTGATTTATTCTCTGGGTTTCCGACATTCCTTCCTTTTTTCGCTCGATGACGTGATAACCCCCCTCCTGGGTTTTTCTCTTCTCCTTTTCCTGCCCTCACCTCTGAATTCTAAACAGTGGAGAGGGTTGCACCGCTCTAAGTAACTCTGCACAGGAACGGTAAGCCACGCTTGACCCCGCAAAGGCCAGAGGCAAGCACCTGACACATCCTGCGTTTGCGTGTGGTAATCGGCCATGTCCCGGGTTTACTGGATTGAAACCCAGAGGGGAAGTGCAACAGTCACATAGTGTAAACGTCCAGAAACCATACAGGATGCCACAGCTGTTGAAAGTTTACCTGTCGGACATAAACCCCAAACCGGTACTGGGGAGTGTTTGACAACAGCCAAACAGATGAGCTGTCGCATAGCTCTGATCTGATTCTCCAACACGGATGCAGCAATTAACCGGTTTCACTTGTAACCATGCTATTAAACGTCACGGTTCGGTAAATGTAAAGGCTTAGCTACACCTTTTTATAGATACACTTAGCTAGACAAGAAAAGGTGTTTCCGGTATCATTCTCAAAAAAGGGATATTGGTCCATTATATCTATAGTAGAAACTGTTGCACAATAAGGGAAATTAAACAAAAAAAGGAACTTGGCCGCGCAACCTTTAGACGGAATCAAAATGAAGTTGCAACAGCGATACACAAGCTTAAAATGCCGTGCAGCACTTGCCGTCATGAGAGCGTCATTTGTGTTTGAGGGAGGCTACACTACATTAGCTAAACAATGGCTGAGGCACCAAGCATTGAAGCTTTGTAACAAAAATCGCCTGTGGTCGTCAGTGTGGGATTACTTTGGATACACAAAAAATGACCACGACGATGGATATCAAATCTGCAAAACTCCTTCATTCTTTTGGGCTAAAGGTGCTTTTACACCAGACGCGTGGCAAATGAACAATGCGAAAATATCAGGAAAACGCAGACGCGTTGCGAATATGCGGCATATTCCTATATAATCATGCCGGTGGAGAGGAAGGATGGATAACTTTATACTTTTCATTACGTTTTTGAAAACAAACAACAAAAAATAGAAAGGATTATGTAAAATACGATTTCGAATTTTAAAATACATTAAAAATGAATGAGGAAAAAATGTAAATGTTGCGGGTAAAAATACAAAAGGACCTCAAATTAAAGAATTCTAATGTGATTTTGTGCATCCGTTGTGTTGTGAAATAAGTGAATGCATGATAATCCTGAAACCGTCACACCATGGTTCTTCCTCAGACTAGATTCAGACCTATTCAGCACCTCCTCATGCTTTGGGTAGTGCTTTGATTAGAAGATGGTGGTTATTAACACAAAGGGTTAGGGTTACAAAAATTAATATCTGGTAATATATATTTTTTATAATACATTTAATAAATTCGTAATCCAAGTGCCAAAGAAAATAACTAAATACCTGTATTTATTTGACATCAAAGTAAAATGAGCCTAACTTCTTTGCAGTTGGTATCTGACCCATGCTGGCAGGTTTAGCCTTCCACCCCACAATATGTGGGAAACGTGTTTCCACTCACCCCCATATCAAAAAAAAAGCCTGCAAAGGGTGAACACACAGCTGGCTAGCATGTTACTTGTCACTTTAGCACTATCCAATCAAATCACCTTCACTCCAACGTTTTGTCCCATGCTAATGAGCCATTTGACTTGGCACCGTGCCACATTTGGGGAAGTGAAATACACTTTGAATGCCATTTTGCCTCGACTCAACCCATACGTTTTCCGTCTTCCCCCTGTGGAGAGGGCGGAGCCCAGTGCTGTGTCCTGAGGGAAAACATTACAGGACTGCAAAAGAGGCAACCAGGAATTCTGGAATTCAGTGTGCGGTGGCTGCGGCTATTACCAAGCCAAGAGGACAGAGAGTTATGTTTATCCTGCCCCTCCACCCATGGTTAACCCGCCATCCTCTGGTATAATAAAATACCTGAGCCGTCGCCACATTTTTCGGCGCTGATGCGTTTTAGCATCGCGCGTAAAAACAAAAGCAGACAGACAGGAGAGACGGACTAGACGAGAGAGGCATAAAAGTGGCGGCGCTCGCTAGCACGGTCGTCCCACCACCACGGTACACCTCCGAACAGCGTGACAGCGATGCTGCCTGATGTGCTCTGTCTCTCCTTGCTCTTCTCCCCGCTCCCCCCACCTCTTCTTCTTCTTCTTCCTCTACTTCTTTTGTTTTTTTAATACTCTGGCTGTGGCCGGGGCGAAGAAAGACAAACGGGACACGCCTAAAACCGTAAAATGTCCCCGGTGGCCAGTGTCAGTTGTGCATTGAGATTGTGGTGCTTGGCCCTGGCCCAAGGATTAGGTGTTCCAAGGAAGAAAGATTTCTTGGCTCCCCAAATCCCCCAGAGGGGCCTTGGGAATGGCCAGTTTGCCCCCTCCACCCCCACAAAGCCCTCTCTCTCTCTCTCTCTCTCTCTCTCTCTCTCTCTCTCTCTCGGCCCCTGGTGTACAGCAGGCCATGTTGGTATGCAGTACTTGATGGTGGCCAACGAAACAGTGCAGTGAGCAGAAGCATGCCAGCCAAGTAGAGACAGAGGGGAAACAAAGAGGGGAACAGAGGGAGTGTGTGTGTGTGTGTCAGTGTGTACATATGTGTGTGTATGTATATGGGGGGGGGGGGGGGCGTAGAGGGAATCACTGTGAAAAGGGAGGGTAGAGTAACAGGGAACAGGAGGTGGGTGGAAGCCCCCGGGCTTAAGCCATTGTTGGGGCCCTACCTAAGATTGACCAGCTACAACACACGGTGAGAAGTGCACATTGTCAACGCGTATGTCAACGTCTATAATCACATTCACAAAAGAGGGACCGTAAAAAAGGGTACAACAAGAATATACATAAAAAGAACACAGACAATGTTTAATGTGTGGTTCTAGACATACATATATATTGTTTTGGAATTCACTGGATCACAAGGCATTGGAGTTTTAAAATGTGATTTTGAGACCATGTGTTATTTCATGTCATGTTATAATGAGTTAAGGAATCAGTAGGCTGGCAGAGAGTCATAACAAAAATTTGCAGCTTTGATGCCGTCAGCTGAGAGATACAGAGTGAGGAAGAGAAAGACAGGTACACAGTGAGTGAGAGATAGTTAGCTTACAGAGCAAGGGACAAACATCTCTGACTCACCTCATATAGGAGAAAGAGAGGAGAGAGATGGAGAGGACGTGCCAATGGTAAATCGAGACATATATGCAGAGAACAGCACCATCTACAGGACACATTGCAGTTATGTGTACGCTAGTACTGTGGCACTCTGCAACAAATCATTAAATTTGCCTTTCTACACGCAAGCAGTAAAGAAGTTAACTCTTAAATCGTGTTTTTTAAAATTTATTTTTCCTTAAGGGAAAGGGCTACAATAATCTCTAATTTCCAGAAAAGCTTTTCTTTTTAATGGCTTCCCCTCGGATAGGTGAAGTACAACAACTGCAGAGCTGTCATCACCTCTGCCTGAGCCCCGGCCCTCTCCCTCTCTCTCCCTCCCTCCCTCCCTCCCCCCTCCCTCCCTGGTCCAGGGGTCGCTCGTGTTACCGTTGCTGTCAGCTGCAGTGTTTACCTCCATGTGTCCTGACCCCCTCCCTGTAGTGATTTACACCACAGGGAAATTGTGTGTGACAGTCCCAGTACGACCTGCATGGGTGGGAATGAAGACTGACCGGACCCAGGGGGACGGCGGTTCACCTCCGATCATTCTTTCCCTCTATCCGTCCCGCTCTACACCTCCCTAATTTCCCTTCTCTCCCCCCATCGTTCTTATTTTTTTCTTTCTTTCCTTCCCTGTGCGTACTCCTTCTGAAAGCCCGGTTGAGGTTTACAGTGGAGGAGTAACGGTGGCTTAGCAAGGTTTTGTATCACCGTTACAACAAGCGCTCCCCTAGCTTTCCTTTTCCATTTTCCTCTGCTCTCTCTCTGCAGCCTCTTTCTATTTCACCTCCTACCCTCTTCTTCTACTTCCTCCTCCTCCTTCTCCTGCTCCTCTCTCCCTTTCTTCTTTTCTTCAGAGCCGACTGCAACAACACAGCGAAGACCTGAAGACCAAGGCAATCCAGACGGCTGACCTAAAAGCAGCGGCCTCCCCCCACCCCCACCATCACCACCACCACCGCGACCGCAGGGAGGCAAATATTTACCCTGTGCGCTTCGCCTCTTGCCATCATGGCCGCCACTGCCTCCCCGCCTCTTTTGAGTGGTGCAAGCTGCACCCTTGTGCCCTCACCCTCCTTCAACACGTCTCTCAGGGATCGGCCGCGCTCGGGGAGTGGGGGGCCCCGTGAAGTATTCCGTAAAGATGCCCACAGTCGAGGGAAATATACACTGGATAAACAGCGGACAAACCAACCCCCTTAAAATCGAATATTTCCCCACGGAATAGCAGGCAAATCCGGTGCAGCGTTCTGCGGTAGCGCAGAACGCTGCACACACACGATGCGGTGTTGGCAACGCGTCTCTCTCTCTTACAGTCGAACATGACGACTCCCTGTCCGCTCGCGTCGCTTTGGTTTCGCAAAAAAGTTCGGTCACCTTCATTAGCGCAGCCCAACTTCTTCTTGCGCCAGAAACCCGAGGGGCCTGTGTAGCCACGCAGGCTACACAGATGAAGAGACGCTGTGTCAAGTAGCTGCTACATTGTGCCCTGCAGGGGCCTCCACACCCGTGGAGAGTCCCCGCCTGCCCGCCCCCCCCCCCCCGCCCCCACACACACACACACACACACACACACACACACACACACACACACACACACACACACACACACACACACACCCCCCACCGCGGTGAAGCCGAGCCCCACTTAACAGAGAGGTCTTGTGCGGAGACAAAGTCTATTAGCCGGGGCTGTGTTAGTGCTCTGTGATAGATGCACGGCGGACCGTGGAGCACAGATGGTGGAGAACGTGATCCATCCAGGGTGGGGGGGGGGGGGGGGGGGTTTGCACTTGGTGGGTGCTCCCGGAGGTCTGCCACTTAGTCAGGGATCATGTGGACTAAAACTCTGCCCCCAGCACTATAGATGGAGAGCATCACCAATCGGGTAAGGGGGGAGGGGGGGTGCCTTGGCTGTTGAATATAACGAAGGCCACATATGTGTGTATTTGTGTGTGTGTGTATGTTTACAAAGCGACTATGTCAAATAAAGACAATTCTTGGGCCAACGTACACAGATTGGCTCTTGTCGAATGCCTGAACTGTGAGTGTCACCAAACTTTAGGCAAAGCAAGATCACAAGCTCCACGCAGCGTTGCAACGAAGAGCAGGCCTGTTTCATTCCACATGTAGCGTCGTCCTACCGCAGTGCAGAATGTGTTTCTCAATTAACTTCTGTCCTCTATCCCATGAAGTCCTCCGTTTAAAGCTACGTGAGCCCTTCAAATCCAGAAGAAAAAACACATGCAGATTGACTGAAGACTTGGTGTCGTTGGGACACGTGGACACATTGGGCCTTTAACCTGGGAGAAAAAAAAATGAAAAACATGTCCACTTGGTGACTCAAGAGTCAGTGGCGTGCTAAAGCCAGAAAAGTGCAAGCAGGGGATGGGAAAGTGAAAAATGTGCTTTAATCTGATAAAAGGGCCAGATTATGGAGCAAATCAAGACCATTTTGAGTTGATAACCAGTCCCCTCCCGGGAATGCAGATTAAGCACTTTGTAATCTGTTGGTATGGGTGATGGAGGTTGGTGGCGGTGGGGGTGGGGGTGGGGAGGGGGAATCAGGAGCGCTATTAAAACTACTTTGATCGTCAGCCATCGTGTTAACAAACCAAATGATGCAGCTGTGCCCTTGACAACAAGAAGCACGCAAAATACGATTTGTTTTTTCTCCAATCCCATTCGGACCATATGTAGAATACTTTGAAAGGACCCATAGTAAGGTGCAGGTGTGGCAGTGTGGAGACCGCTCTGTCATTGAGGGCCTCAGGGCCACCCCCTTCGTTGACACGCTGTATAACAGATGCTATGGCGCAAAGGGGGTAGCCGTTGAAAGCACTAACCATCCAATTAAGACCTGTGTGTGTTCCTCGGCCAAACACATCTGCTCACTACCTACAGATGTGCGGCCCTGAGTGTGTGTGTGTGTGTGTGTGTGTGTGTGTGTGTGTGTGTGTGTGTGTGTGTGTGTGTGTGTGTGTGTGTGTGTGTGTCTAGGTTCCACATACGCCCTTCGGATAACATTCTTTTTTTCTTTTTAGAGCCGTTTCCATCGAGTTAATGACATGAACACGTCACGAGGAGAGCGCTACCTCACAGTAAACATGAGGAGAAGTTCGTCCCCTGCTTTAATTGCTACCTGGCTCCGGAGCGCCTGTCTTTTGATCAGTGGCGCCTTCTTCCTGTTCCAAAGTTGTTTCAAAGATTTAAAAGTGGAAATCGAGTTATTGGAGCGGCACCACTTCCTACCACAGCATCTGGGCAGCCCGCAATCGAACAAGATGTGAGCGTGGAGGCAGTGCTGCCAAGCAAATCTCTGGAACCTTAATCTGGTGACAAAAACAAAATGGAAGAAAAAGAAAAGGGAAATCTATGAGTGCTTAAGGACGGCCAGAATCAATTGAGTTCTTTTACAACCAGATGATGAAATACAATCAGCCATGGCGGCACTGTTTTTCATTACCAGTGTGTGTGTGTGTGTGTGTGTGTGTGTGTGTGTGTGTGTGTGTGTGTGTGTGTGTGTGTGTGTGTGTGTGTGTGTGTGTGTGTGTGTGTGTGTGTGTGTGTGTGTGCGTTTGTGTGTGTGTGCGCGTGTGTGTGCGTGCTCTGCATCTGTTTTCTCTAAACTACAGCAAAAATCACCCTGAAGGGATGATCTAACCCTATCTCTTATCTGGCTTCTGTTTTTGGACCAGAATGGCAGCAAATGGTATCAAGTGGCAAGTACAATACAATACAGAGATCATGATCCAATATATAATGATATACACTACATTGGGTTACTGTTTATGCAGTGATATGTGGAAGAAAATATGTTTACGGTATTGAACCACAGATAACACCTGATCCCAGAGGACTGTATTGTACAAAAGTATTGCAAAACTAAGTTACAACCAAGTAGACGAGAGCGTTGACACACTCAACATAACAAAGCATATATCTGGTTGTGTTATATCGGCACAATATTGCAGCTATACAAAACATATATATATTCTGTGATCCTGAAGCGTATCAATGTTTTCCTTCAACCCTGGCCAGCACTTTAGCCCCATTGTCTGCCGTGGTAGGGCTCTGGTAAAACCAGTAGTCCCACCCCTGACTTTCTAAATCCCCCACGACAATCCATAAAGCAGGCTGAATAACTCTATTCACAGAGCCCCGGGGGACACCCAGAAACATGCATCCCCATCACATGCACATTTTAGCTCATTGAATCTCAAACCCATTTGTCTAAGAGGATTGTGAATTTCACGGTGCGAGTCTGAGAAAACACACAGTTGTGTAAGACGCCATTTATATTGGCTTTTCTTAGCCTCGTTGAAGATTAAGGTTCGATTGACCCCCCCCCCCCCCCCGCCACAACCCTCTCCCTATTACTAGGTCATCTGTGTGTAAAATGCTGAGGAACTGACATGGAGTACAATGCTTTTTATTCAGCGCAAATACATTTAAACAAATCACCTGACCTATAGCAATTACAATTAAGAAAGAGAATAAGGCTATGTGTCTGCATGCGTGTTTTGTGTATGTGTGCGTGTGTGTGTGTGTGTGTGTGTGTGTGCGTATATGTGTGTAGAGATAAGCCTTAAGTTACTTCAGCATTATGCTGAAGAAACTGAAGTAAAGGCCTATCAAGCAAAGGGAACAACATTTCCTTTCATACGCACGACATATAAAATTGAGATGCAGCGTGTTAAATGCATGCATCAAATACGTGTTCAATCCGACGAGGAAAAAAATAAAGGCGCGAATAGACCTAATATTTCCCGAGGCGTCATAAATTCACAAAGTGAACTGGGATCAAATAGTAACAGATGGTGAGAACAGATCATCACAGCACAATTAGAATAAGGCACATCAATCTTTGAATGCGCGGTGAATTCAGGACGCATTTTTTTTCCCGTGCGACTATTACGCCCAGCAGAGACGACAGAAGGGGCCAGCCGTTGAGGCATCCTTCAAAACCCGGAGACAACAGCAAAACTCGTCGGGGGTGTCTCTGCCACTCCTGCTCTCTGCTGCGTGAGAGACATACGCTCGGCCACCACGGCAGCGGGAGAGCAGCCCCAGTCTGGGGGCAAGGAGCATACCACCAGGTTGTGGATCCTTCAGATTTGTTTTTACACCACATCTGGATGCTGTGCCCAGGGTGGTTGCTATAGAAACAAACGAGGCACTGTTATGGGATGGGTACAATACATGATCATGCACTGTTGTATCACTGACCTCACGCAGAAAAACAACAACCTCACCACTCGACTGAGGTCGTCTTCAATGACTTGACCGTGAACACCATTAACAGAAGCCGTTGAAAGCTTTAGTGGTGGTGTCTGTTGTGGATGTTGAGGATAATGTTGTTTCGATCTGTTTGTTTGTCCATTAGTACACCTTAAAGTCTGTGGTTCACCTGAGACCAACTTTATTTTAACCACAGTTTTTGCTGAAGTCTCTCAACCTTCTGGCATTTCTAACCCATAGAATGAGGCAAAACAAAGAGGAGTGCATTAAACGTCCTCTGATCTAAACAACCTCAATCCATCCTGACTCCTCTGAATGTTTACCCCAGCACTTGATACCCAGCGTGGACGATTATCTGCAATGAGGTTAATTCTGTGGTTGGAATCCCTTCTTCTTGCCCAGTTGCTGTCCTTGGAGAGTATAGGCAATCAAGGTCTGTGGCTAGGCTTTTACAGTCAAGGCAGCATACTGTGGTCTAGAATTCATCATCACTTTGTTATCCAAAATGTTAAGTGACTACATCGAAAACACACACGCACACATGCACACACACACAGACACATACACACACAGAAGTGAATGGATGGACGACCGTGGACGAACTGACTCCCATTTGTGCGCGCCCCAACACATCACACACTCAATGTCCCTAATCAAGAAGATGAACCGTCCTTTAAGTTGAGTTGGACTCATGGTAAAGGAATTACAGCGTTGCCCAGACGTAATGGAGTTAAGCGGTCCTGGTGGACTATATACCATTATCATCCAGAGAAACACACACACACACACACACACACAGATTAGGTTGCCCCGAACCCCCTCGTGGCAACGCGCCATGCCAGGACATCACAAAGCTGGGCTGATCTCGGACGCCATTTCTACAAATGTGAATGCTCCCTGCCTGATTATCCAATAAGGGCCTGGCAGGCATTACCAGGGTGCCGGGAGAGGGGGGCAAGGGGGTTCTGTCAAGCCCCCCTTGGTCTTGACAGAACCCCCCCTGCCTCCCCATCTTTGGGCCACAAGCCGGGCAGAAATTTGCCAGTCATAAATAGCCTCTGAAAACACTATAATGGCCTTATCAACGCTGCGCGCAAACAGAACACCCGCAGCTCTGGGTGCAACAAATCAGAGGCTGTGTGCCCTTCAAATGTTCTACAAAGTCTCTGCAGTTATTTAGATATGGTCCCAGACGCAATAGCCATGCCAAACCACTAGGAATTGGCAGCAACATCTTGGAGATATTCGCATGAGGGGCCCCGGCGAAGAAGATGGAAAACTCCTCCATCCAGCCATCCAGTGGTGCCGAGGCTGGGGAGTGTCCCAGCATAGTCCTGGGGAGGAGAAGGAGGTTCTTGAGCTTGTTGAAGTTCCGTGCAAGGGGTGTTATTGTGACTCCGGACAGAAGGTTCCTATTTGTGAAGTGAAAAAGACAATATGGTTCCCTATCGTTGTACTACAGCCCAGCTGATAGTACAATAAGGCACGTGCCCAAAACGCTCGCTTTCTCAGAACTGAGACAGGCCATCGATTTTGCTCCACTATTAATCAAAGTGAACACAATCAGCTTCTATCAAAGCGGTATCTATTTGCGTGTGCGTGTGTGTGTGTGCGTGTGTGTGTGTGTGTGTGTGTGTGTGTGTGTGTGTGTGTGTGTGTGTGTGTGTGTGTGTGTGTGTTCTGTGTCAGCGCAAAATATGCCTGTTTGATCTGCTTGCGGGCGGGGAGCGTCCATTAGCCTACCTCCAATGCATTTCAGATGGGCAGGAAATGAAGACATCGTCGCAAGGGTGGCTCTACTTTAGACAGACGGGAAGTCTAAGGTTTTGGCGATCTACAGTGAATGGTGGCAAGGGGATAACGTTTAACCGTTTGGTTGCCGCACACCGTTCACGCTGGAGGGGGAAAAGAGGAAAGTAATGGCAAGCACATGTGGTGCCGTGCAACGCTTTGTTTTTTTTCCGCGAACAGGTCTGCCACTCCCGTTGAGCAGTGGAAAAACTGTTGATAAGCATCTTAATAAGGGAGACGTTTCCTTGGATGGCAGGCAGGAAGAGTTATGGATTTTTGATGTCCCGTTTGTAGAACCATTCTCGCCACGGAAAAGGTACAATGATGAGTTGGATGACATGGAAAGATTTTTGTCTTGACATTCAATATTGTTTTTCTTCTGCAGGGAAAGGAGGCTTGCCGAGTATGCAATGCAGTCAAGATAATGCATAAATATAATGTATGTTAAAGTAATTTAAATTTCCCTCCAACACTGTAGACCCATTTAATATTTATTTGCATCTATTTATTTCAGTACCTATCTATTGAGCAAAAACATATTTTGCTGCTTATGACCTCAATATCACAGCTAGCAGTCATTGGCGTGCATTTCTGACCCACAGGTGATTGATAGAAACGCATGATATTCATTCCAGACACATTGCGGCAGACAGGCACGGTGCGCTTCTGGTTGAGCAAAAAGAGACAGTAACAAATTGGCAATTACACAATGAAAGATGAAGCTAGTACACATTAAAGCAAAGCAATCTTGAGAACCTTTCCTGATCTGATCCTCAGATTGACAGTATTGTATGTTGAGTCATTCCAGCGTCTGTATGTTGTGATCCAGTGTGATCTGGACATGAGTGATCGGGCCTCATTCTACCACCAGTGAGTTCGTATTCCAGAGAAGATGTTTGCTTTAATCGCCACAGCGCTCTCTATTGATAAATTCTCACGCAAGTGGATAAACGGAATCCACTCGTGATACTGTTGCCATGGAAACAGAACTTTGACAGCCCGCTTCAAAACAACCTAAAGTGTTTGTGAATATGAGGCTAGCTAGAATGCACCTTGACTTTAGAGCCTTGTAATGCGCTGTAATGCTCCTTCAAGCCTCTGCCTCATTCCTTCAATTCTAGAACATCACAATGTTACCATAATGGCCCAAAAATAGACTTGATTATAACTGCGGTTCATTCATATGACAATCTGAACTTTCACGGGTAGTAAATATTAATGAAACATGAATTCCCCCTGGATTTGTTTTTTTTGTTGTCTGACGCCCCCAGGACAATAGACAGGAAGGCAAGTAGGAGTTTAACAGGGTCACATGTCGAACTGTTTATGAGTGTGACTGGAACGGTACTGTCTTTAGAAAGGCACAGACCTGATATTAAGAATGTCAATAAACAAAGCAATGCAATATTATGTATTATCTATTATAATGAGAAAAACCTAGTATATTGAGTCTTGATTATAACAGATTTTCTCCCTTCGAAACATGTTTTTTTAATGTTTCAATGTATTAACAAATCCCTCCCTGTAATTTGCATCACTTGTAAATTGAACCATGATAGTGTTTGAGATATACGTGTGACATCACAAATAGATCCACTCAAATTTCATGGACACACAGTGAAGCTTTCCCACGAGGGAAACAGTGAAGCTCTGCTGAAGAGTTTGGGATACTAAACGTTGTGTTGACCTCTTTGTAAATTAAAACCCACACGAATATCATCGTTATCTTTCCAGCAGTATATTGTATCCCGTATACAATACAGTATATTGCATTCATTTCATGGTTTTGTTGTAAATTATAAAATTGCCCAATTTCTGGACATATGCAACCTTCCCTCAGGCCCGATGTTAAACATTATCTTCAACACATGCTCTTATTTTTGGTCTAAAAATACACCATTGGCTCGTAATTTATGGGTATTTTTCTTATGCTTCTACGCTGCCGGCGAGAGATTAATAAGGCTAGTCCTACGGGGCCCCATTTGCATAATGTTTGGTGTCAAAGTGGCGATGACAGTTTCCTCCTCCGTGTGAGAGGTTTGATATGGGAACAGGATCACGGCCATTGTTCCTCAGTTCCTCAGCCCACTGTGATGCCTGGCGGAAGGGGCCAAGTCCTCTCTGTATGAGCCACGCAGTCAGAAGGTTGACGTGTTAAACACTTGTCAAAGCCCTGCAAAAGAACATTTGGATTTTATGAACGTTTTCCCCTTGTGTCTGCACAAAAGACGCCTCGATCCATCGTCACGCATCATTCCGTTTGGCCCGGGAATACGGCGTGTCGTACACAAGGTCTATTGATAAAAAATAAAGCAACAAAATAAATAAAGTCAACTTGCCTTTGCTCTTACGATGGCATTAACATAAAAAAATGATTTGTCTTTGAGACATATTTACAGAGGAAATCCATTACTCAACCCCCTCCCCCCCTCCCAGCCCTTTGATTGCACTTCGAAAAGAGGAACTGTCCGCTCTGCCTCGAACCGCGGGGCTTCCCCTCACATTCATAACATGCGGAAAGGTGCTGTTGCTAAGTGACGACTTGGTCTTCACACTGGCCTCTCACGCTCGCTCGCTCGGCCCGCCAGCCAAGCTCCCAAACACTTGCACCCAAGGGACCCCGAAAAGACAAGTTTCAACTTTCCAATGATTCACTTTCATCAGCGTTTCCTGCTCGCCCGTCCAAGGCGCTGAGGGGAACCTTTGGTTCTCTTTCTCTCGTTGCTCTTTGGAGAACACTGCATCCTCATGTAGAACCTGCTTTGATAGAGTCCTGCCTGAATGAGAGCTTTGTTTTGGCTACTATTTAATCCGTTCTGTCTGCTTCTGTTCAATAGCCCATTTAGTGAGTCCGGGAGAAAAGGACTGTGACAAAAATGACCTGGTGTCTATTTAATACACCAGAAAGCATTTGGCTTGGATGCAGATATCACGCTAGTTCATTATACCCCACAAATTGGCTCAAAAACCAGCCCAGCATCTACCCTAGTGGGTTTGTATTGGCACCGGACCAGAGATACAGTGACTATTGAAAAACAGTTAACACACATGAATGGAAACGGTTTGAATGTACACGGATATGCTTAAATCTCAACGGCTTGAGAATATTTCATGTACCAGTCAGTTGCCTCATTACGTTAGGACCATGAGCCTTCACAAAATAACCTTTTTATACAAAACAAGAATAGTAACAAGAAAAGTGAAGCAGGAACAAGAATGTACACAACAAAACCATTTGTGGCAAGCCGTTCCCGGCAGGTCATTCCGCAGCGCTAAAGTGAAGTGTTTGCTGGGATCGGGAACAAAACGTCCAACATGAAGCCACTTCACCTTACATTCCCTTTGACTTTGAGTAGAAAGGGGGACAATTACCGGCCGCGGTCGAACGCGTTGATAAAGACCAATGTGCTGACCCTATCTCATGCTCTACGGACGTGGGGGTCGGCGTCTTCGCACGGTATGGACGTTTCTCCACCAAGGTCGCCCTTTTGTTTCAGAAGTGGGAGATGGTGATAACCTATGGGGGGCTGGGGGGTTGGAGGGGTTGCAGGGCGGGACTCTAATTACAGCGCAGGCCGCTTGTCTGCTTAATGGCCACGTTATCGTTGACCTTGTGGCCCTTGCCATTGCTTCCCTACGGCCAGCGGCATCGAGCCCATCTGAAACACGATTGTCCTCCCTGAAGGCGCTCCTTGTCACCTCCTCCTCACAGTAATAGTCATGTCACTTTGCATTCAAAGGGACAGGAAGTGGTAAATTCATGGATAGGAGCAGAGCCTGTGATCTGCATCTCCTTTTATTATACAGGGCATTGAATAGGGGCTCCTTTGGCCATTGTGGACCCAGATACAGGTAATTATATTGTCATTACAGCCACTATCTTATCCTGTTGCGTAATCGGACAGGCAGCCAAGCGCAGAACGAGACCAAAATGTATTTCAGCCATGTGCGTGCGTGTCCGTGTGCGTGTTTTGTTCAATAATGAGCAGAATAACACTATGGTTCAAAGAGGGAACTTCAAACCGAGAAAGCAGAGAAATAAAGCAAGCAAGATTGCCCTCTCTCTCAACGTCGTTCACATCATCATCATCATCAACCTCATCATCATCCTCATCAGCGCAGGATGAAGCAACTTCTCGGGAATATCTCACACTTAATTACCTTGTCCTTTGTGTGTGTGTGTGTGTGTGTGTGTGTGTGTGTGTGTGTGTACTAGGAGTGCGGGATGACCAAAGAAAGCCGCCTCTGTTCCTAAGAGAGTAGCCTACCCCGTTCAGCAATCATGGAAGAATTCGCAGAGCAAGTGGTTTAAAGGAAGCGGTCATTGCAGCCCATGAGATCTCAGAGCGGTACAACTTTTCAATGGTTGGGTTTCAGGGGGGTTTTCAACACAAATTAGCACTACTACGACTTTTGAAAACCCATGACTAGGATGTGAAAGTACACATTTGGCAAACAGGCAGTTAAATATTGATTATTGCTTTCAAAGAATATATAGTTATAATTATATTGGCACTAGAAGCAATGGAATGCACACTCTATGTGGCATAAATGCTCCATTGTAGCCTCTTGCCTTGAGGCCTGTACTCTGTCGCGGCGGTGAACTAGTGAGTGATCTATATCTTTTGCAAAGCCTACGATGTGAATAGAAAGCTGTGTATGTGTGAGTTTGTGTGTGTGTGTGAGTTTGTGTCGGTAAAGCGATGGGCAGCACGCAGGAGATATTCCTAATGTTCCTCCTGCTCTGAGGGAACACAGAGGCGCCGTGTCAGCGATCAGCTGGCGGTTTACGACTCGATCTAAACAGCCTCTCGCATCAATGAGGAAAAAAAGTCCCGGTCCCTTGAAACTCCCCCAAAAAACAGTGACCCACGGTAGTTTACAGCACTATCAGGGCTGTATATCTTACGTAAACCGTGCGCCTAATTATGTGAAATGTATAAAAACTTGAAAGACAGCCTCTAATTGCATGACTATCCCTGCATTGAACCGGGTCCCAGTCAGTTTGGAGAGTCGCTAATTGCAAATAAAATTCCATTTTAAGTATGCGAACAAGCTCCTACCGCTATGTTTATTAATATTTAACTTGACCGTTCTCCCGGGTACTTCCTTGATCTGTTTCATTCAGTGCATAACACTTGGCACACTCCTCTGCGTGTACAGCGGCGGGGAGGGCCGTGCGCGGGGCAGTGGTGCGCGCGCGGGGGGGGGGGGAGAGAGAGAGACGGCTCTGACTGGGCGAGCATGACATGTTCAGGAAAACGCCAGGAATGCTTTTGTCAAATAAAACCAGAGAATTGTTTATTAAAGCAGGCAGGGGCCGTGCACAATGGTATACACACCGTTTCATCAGAGCGTATAAAACCCAGTTAGCTGTCAGATACCAGATGTTATAACCGAACGTGTTTCCTCACGGCATTAAATGCAAAAAAATCCCCCACTTCCATCTGTATGGCTTCTTATCCGTGGTGCAGATCAAAGGAGAGGAACGGTGGTGGAACTCAACACCAAGCGTACCCTGTGTCTCCGCTCTACGGCGGGTGCGTTTTATGATTATTATGAATAATCCCGCAAAATCCACGCTTGGCCTACAGGTTGAACGAGGTTTGAGTTGAGGGAGAGAGCGCCTTGAAACGTTATAATAAATACACGTTGCACCTCAAGTTTATGATCCAGATTGCATCGTCATCATCCAATTAAAGTGGGTTTTGGTCACGTTTCCACTCCAGATTGTCTCGTGAGTTGCACGCCGATGTTTCTAAATGGAACCAAATTAGGAGGAACAGGGTGGTTCACAATTAGTGTCATTTGACTAGTCAAACGGGAGGTGGGTAACAAACAAAGAGGATGTGAGGTAAACATTCTCACTCGTCTTTATTCTGTTTTTTTAACCATATTGTTATGCGGTTGTATCGGTTGTTATGTAGCAAAAGGCCCAGTAATGCGGCAGGCAATTGCGATGTGCAGCAACACCATTGTGAAACAAAATACTGTTGTAAAATCACATCGAAGGAAAGAATTTGTGAAGACAAACAAAAGTGTAAAAAAAACACGAAAAGTGTAATTAACAACACTCCTAAACCTAATTATTGTTTTTGGTCCGCCACTGTGTTTTCTGACAAACAGTACACACACATTTCCCTTGTTTGTTTACATTTCCCAAGACGAGCGGTGTTCCGTTCCCTCGCCACGATAGATCAACAAACACGTAAAGCTAATGTTCCATAACAACGTGCAACAGGATCGGATTTCTGCCATTTTTCAGACTTCATATTTGTTGTTTTATTCAATGACTTGGCAGTTCCTGCTTCCAATACACACACACACATGCACACATGCACAAACACACACACACACACACATGCACACGCACACCCATACACACATGTGCACACCCACACGCACATGCACACATACACACACACATGCACATGCACACACACACACACACACACCCATACACCCATGTGCACACCCACACCCACATGGACACACATGCACACACACACATGCACTTACACACACACACACGTTCTAAGACGCAGATCTGAGAACGGACATAAACTAAAAAAAATGTTTTTTTTTTCCGACCGATAACGTATTCCGCCATGTACCTCTCGACTGAGGGCGCCACGCAAAGCAGCCGCGGCCGTGCGACGCGACAGTGGCCTGTGATATCAATTTGTTCTCCGTGCGAGAGCCCCAGCAGAAGCTCAAAGAGAGGCGTCTGACATCTGAGGCGCTGTGATAGAGGGGGACCGCGGTGCTTAGCGGGGAAAATTATCTCCCTGTAGGCTTCAATTACATCAAAGACGGGCCTGAGTCATATTAAACCCTGCCCCTGCTATCCCCCCTCCCTCCCCCCAACACCACCCCCACCACCCCCCAGGACTGCGCAGAAAGACAGCTTTTGTTTGACATTGAAAATACATGAATGGTAAAAAAAAAAAAAAAAAAAAAAAAAGTGGACCCCTGCACCCCCCTCCGCCCCCCCCCCCTCCCCACCACCTTCCCCCCCCCCCCCCCCCCCCATCCAGCCCCCCCCCCCTCCCCACCACCTTCCCCCCCCCATCCAGCCCCCCCTGCTCAGAGTCCATCACTGATGCTCTGGAAACCAAAACAAGGCTCATTTGAGGACCTTGTGGAGGCCTGCAAAATAATGGCTTTAAACTGCTGTGATGTTGCCCAGCGGACAACAGATATTCACCGATGATGACGAGGGCGTAGAGAAGGAGGGGTGGGGCAGGGGAGAGAGGGGGGGGGGGGGGGTCGAGGCAAGAGGCTACAAAGGAATGTACTCCGCAAAACTCCCTGTGGCCAATTTGTTGGCAGAGTCGATAACAGTCCCATGATGCACTATTATTTGTGACCACCGCACTAACTTCAGAGGGACAAATTGTTGGAGCCAAGACAGAGAGAAAATATCCAAATGAAAAAAAAAGCAAAACAAAACAGAAAAACAAGCTTGTTAAATCTGGTACGGACCATTCCGGGGATTACAAAGTACAAACCTCCGTCAGTACGTCGTCCACGAGTCTTGTAGGAGCCTTTTTTCGTTGCACAAAAAGTAATATAAAAGGAGGCTTTCTTGTCTGCAATAAAAAATGTGAGTTCCTCAGAGGCAAGGGTGAGAAACCCAGAGCAATGGCTTGTCTATGTGATGTTTAAAGAGTAGATTGTCTCTTTGTTGCTCGCTGTGTGTGTGTGTGTGTGTGTGTGTGTGTGTGTGTGTGTGTGTGTGTGTGTGTGTGTGTGTGTGTGCGTGCGTGCGTGCGTGCGTGCGTGCGTGCGTGAGTGCGTGTGTGTGTTCGACAAAGACTGCTCCGTATGGGATTCACTTCTTTATTTTGTGGGTCACAACAGTTTTTTGGGGGTGGGGGGGGGAAGAACAAACTAACCCCGCCAACTTCAACAATAAAATGAATGCCTCTGACAATTGGGACTGTTTTGATAACCCTGCGTTGTCGTGTAAAAAGTGCTTTAAGGGACCACTGAGAAACAGTTGCACAAGGTTATTCTCACAGTTTGGGCAATTGTAAAACTAATATTGTACTAGTAAAGCTAACATTGCTTAATTGGAGGGCTGGATCCCTATTCTCTCGATGGGATTTTCTCTAAATTCGCACACGACTCACTCATTTGTCATTGCTGGCTGCTTTTTATGAGACAATAGTGTATTGTGAGAGCGGATCTTCCATTTTTTTTAACAATTTAAACAATAATATGAAAGTATGAAAACAAATCATAATCCATAACTCGCTCAATTTGTAAAAAATTACCCTTATTTCCCAGAGACATCCATTTATGACTTCTAACTGCGTAATGTAGATGGAATGGTATTTTTATAGTGGGTTCACCTTCTTGTTCGGAAGTTAGATCGGACCCAAAAACCCTTATCAGTAGGAATGCTAGGCCGGAATACTGGTAAAAAATAAGTGAACAAAGGTTGCATTATTACCAGGAAAATTAGCTAACAAGGTCAGAACAAATCAACCGCATGGTGTATTTAAAGACACCATGGAAATTAACTTTTTCACCGAGACGTATTTACAGTCATGTTTTTCATCCCTATAACCAAGTGTCATTAAGATTCCAGAACAGTTCTGTTTATGAGACGTGTTCCATTTAGTTCTATGCACATACAATTTCTCAAGGAAATGTTGTACAGAGAAGATGTCTTGTTTAACTTAGGAATACGTGACACAACGTTAAATAAATAACAACCACTTTTAAAAGCAGGATAGCAGAGCAGAATTACAATACTGAGCGTAACTATGGCATCTCTTGGCTCACAGCTTTTCCACTTCTAAATAAAACGGCTTTCAGGGTCTTGGGTCCAAGCAGCTTTGCCGGGCTGTTGATATTGTCTGTGAGAATGAACTGCGACGCCACTTTGGCGATCTTGTCAGGAACGCTTAACCTCAATGAGGTCATACTGAACAGCCAGTTATTCCAAATATTTCTATGCCAAATCAAAGTGTGTTGTGTGCATGTGTGTGGGTGCATGTGTGTGAGTGTATGTGTGTGTGTGTGTGTGTGTGTGTGTTTCTTTGGTCCTTTGGGAGAGATGTGTTTGTGTCCGTTCGGGTGTGTGTGTGTGAGTGTGTGTGAGGGCGTGCATGCATGCGCGCGTGCGCACGTATGTGTGTGTGAGTGGTGTTAGTGTGTTCGTACGTGCATGAATGTGTTTGTGTGCTTGTGGGAGGGGTGTGTGTGTCATACAGTAACACACACGGCTACATGCGTAATAGTTACACAAGTGCTATTTTCACCAAAGTAAAAAACAAAAACTTTGAATTTAATTCTACGGCCAGTCAAAGTTTATTTGACACAAGCAAAACCCCAACTGCATTCAATGCTATGTGGATATAGCATTGAATGATATACAGTTAAACACAGAGTGCAAAACACAAAAAGGTACCTATCCACTACCGGTATACACCTAGGCAACCGTGTAGCTCAACTGTCACATCATAACACACAGTACATAAAACACCAATCGCTCAGATGCCGTAACTGTTGGACGATGACAAAACCTTCTGTTGGTATTTCCCCATTTACCGTGGGGCCAATTACAATCATGAGAATGTGAGAGCGACAAGACAGGGTCTACAGTGCAGGGTAGGGGGAATTGATACCAAACTACCTCAGCCTGCGGGCTGCTGCAGTGAGCTCCCATCCCCTGGGAGATGAGGGAAGGGTTGCACCCTGCCTCGCCTCATTAGACCTTATGCTCTGACAGACACAGAGGAAGACACAAGAGGAAGAGGGAGGAAAGAGGAGCGGAAATGTTTGGGTGGCGGTTCACAGGGCTTTTTGCATCTAAACGTTGGCGCCTTGCTCAGCTGTGGAAACCAGCCGCAATATTGGGCACTGATAAAAAACTGTATAAGATAGAGAGAGAGAGAGGGAGAGAGGGAGAGAGTGAGAGTGAGAGTGAGAGAGAGAGAGAGAGCCCGTTTTGGTGTTTTCACATTTTCGTTGGCCAGTATTTAGTTTGTGTATTTTCTCTGCTCTTACTCCTAGGTGATGTAACATTCCCCGAGGGTTGATCGTGACGAGGAGCCATGATGGAAACAGTACGGAGAGTAAGCCATAGGTGTGGCTTTTGGATGAAATACATGTGCATTACTCAGAGCTCTCTGAGTGAGTTATAGGTATATAGGGTGGATCAGTCTGAGGATGGAGGGAGGAAAAAAAAACAAATAAAAGAAAAAGAAGTCACAACATATCATTCCAGTTGTCACGTCACAATGTTATCGACAGACTTTTGGACGCCGGGAGGCTCTGTTTGGCCGCAGCCCGGTGACTGATTGGCTGTCAAATAACACAGTGTTCCTTTCGACATTCCAGAATACAGGGTGTATACCTCCAGAGCTCAGGCCTTACCCAGGGCTTGGCTGTCCTCCCCGACATCCACTCAACTTTGATGGAAAACATGTCGATATCACAATGTGAATTTCAGCCAATAACGTCACTCGATTATGTTTGCGATTGATCAAAACACAGCGTGGCAGCGCTGTGGCCAACAGACTGCTGGGTTTTTAGGTGGACAGCGGGACTGTGTACCTTCTGGCATTGTTGACGTAAACGTATGCACGTGATGTTTCAGAGGTGGAAGATCTCCCTGGGAAGGGGTACCTCAGTGAGCTCTTCAACCTCACCTCCAGTCATTAGAACCCGTTTCCCCCAAGATGAAAGAACTATTAGCGGCCATATTTTTTTATTAACACTTTTAAAATAGACAAATGTATTTTTTCTCATTCTGATAATTACACAATAAATGTAAGCACGCTGCGATAACTAGAAAAAGAGAGAACCCAAGGCTTTGGAGTAGGAAAATCAAAGGGGAGCACTGCTGGAAGAAATGCTGTATGAAATCTTCGAAAATCCCCGCGGAGCTCTTTAGGTCCTTCATGATTAGAAGAAGAGGGAGCGAATCGTCTTATATTTGCTCCCATGAAATGGATATTATCACACTCCTCCTTACAGATAATTAATTTCAGAGGTGAGGAATTCATAATTCCCGGCGGTAATATGAAATGAAAAAAAATGAAAAAATAGCATGTGAGGAGGAAAGAGGCTTTGAATTGAAGTCATCCCCCCACTCCCACCCACCCCACTCCACCCTCAGCGCTTAATTATTCACAAATGTGAGCTGGATTAAAGGGAAGTACTCTACTCACCAGCCAAGGCCCTGGATTGGACCGCTCTGTACCTGGGCCGCTTACCCCCACAAGCAGAAGACGTTTCTTCACACGAGTTGCATTCCAACAAACCCCACGAATGCCCCAGCGCCCAGAGAGGAAAAAAAGAAAGAAAGGAAGAAAAGAAAGAACGAAAGAAAGAAAAGGTTGTGTATACGTGGACGTGGCGGGCGACCAAAGCAAACGGTGAATCATGGCGTTCAAGGTGTTTCATATTATTAATCTAGCGATGAGCCAAGCTTGATTTGCGCCGGTGTTTATTTTTTGGTTTCTATATCGGGGTGTGGGCGGGCGCCTCAAACGCAGCCAGATGATTTTTCTCCTGGCGTCTTCAGATGTGGTCCAAGTGCATGATGGAGCAGAGGAAACACCTAAGATGTTTGAAGTCTAATGAACGGGACCTTGACACCCCTGACAACCTCACAGGAACATATTATTGCTGGGGTGGGGCTAAGGCAAGGCTGAAGTCTAGCCAAAAGCTAATCAAGCTAATTCTAATAATCATTTGGTAAAATGTTTGGCCTTTCGACGCACATGTGAGAACTTTCAGCGCATATTTTATGTCCCTTTCAAAACTTTAGCGGCTGAGCAAAGTAAAGGGTGTTAGCACCTCCGTTCCTCACATTCCTTTTCGAAAGGAGGACTTTAAATGAGAGTCCTCCTTGCACCACTAAACATCCACATGCTCAGTGTGCCGGGAGATCCTTCTCAGCTGTCGAGAAGCCAATGGGCTGGTTAGAACAGGCCTTCAAGACGTCTACTCACAAACCTGCTGTACTGACTAAAAAATGTTAATTTGAAATTATGGGTTTGATTACCAACGATACAAATGTGGTTCGAAACAGGGCCATGCCTTCCCTCCTCACCCCTCCTCCCCGGTGTTTGTCTCCGATACGGTTTTTGAGGGTCTCGTGTTCAGAGATCCTAACCTGCGGTCACCCAGGGAATAGATGGCTTTGATGAAATATTTATTCAGTTAGAAGCACACGGGGCACTGACGCCTACAATGTATGTAAATACATGAGTCGCTGAGTAGCACTGAATATGGCACTCGCGTGATGAGCCCTGTCCTTTCAAATGATTTAGTGCGCCAACGTATGTGCCTTATTTGTTTGTGTGTTTTTCTTAGTTTCATCTGAAACATCTCAAACTTTCTGTTCGAGTGAAATGACTCGACTTAAGCATTTAGATTGCAGCTGATTCTTCCCTAAATGTCATTAATTAAAAACATGAGGGCAAATAATTAATCAGAGATAGTGAATATTTTTGCCATCAGACATGGCAAATGAGTATGAAATTAGGTTGGTTTTGAAATGAAAGGCGGTGATGAATGTTTTTAGTATATGTTTTTCCCCCTTTTTCTTTGATATGGTTGTCATTTATTCATGGATACCAAAAAAGATCAACATAAAGTGAACAGTCTTGAAGTCAGTTTACGTTCATTTTATAGTCAAGCAGTACTAACCTACTCAATTGAACTAAGGAGTTGCACTGTAGTCTTGGCAGTTGGCCGCAGTGTCCATGAATGCTTCATATTGTGCGAGTATGTCATGCATTTGAAACCACATACGTGTGTATTTTTGGTGTTCATTGTGGGTCAGGCTATCCTTGATGCCTTGTCCTTGAGGAATTATATCAGTGGTACCCTCCTCATTCAAAAACATTGCTTTATAAATGTATGCATTTTTATGACCTACAATAACAATGCTACTTTGATCATCAACGTGAATGGGAATCATCATAGCTCCAAATCATATATGGGTATTTGTGTAACGAGGAACATTCTTTTCATTCTCTGTCTTTATTAACAATAAATGTCAAAGATTCTTGATACCTTTGAGGAATCAATGGTGTATTCATTCCAAAATGTATTCAATTACAAAATCTGCCTAATTTAAAACTCTCGTCCTAAGGGATGGAAGCTTATATATAATCAACTATAAGGAGTTAAGATAAATGTGAACAAATGGGATTGACAATAAAAACAATGACAGCATCCCATATCAATTCTTCCTGAAATTCCCTCTTAGGCCCATGGCTTTGAACTTGATTACAAGTCATCCTGTATCGACCCCTCCTTTTCCCGACATGTAGGGCCTACTTTATACCACAGCAGAACCTCCATCCCAAACCTAATCACAAAAAGCAGAACGGTCGCCAAACGATGATCTATTGTTGCAAACGTGGATCATTAGAACCCCTGTTTCTGTCCCCGATAGTTCAACACTTAATTTCACCGATCAATGAGACATTGATTTTAAACGGGATCGACAGCCTTTCGCTTGTTGGGTGCTCCGGTCTCAAGGAGCCATCAAAAGGTCTCTGGCTTTTGTTAAAAGCTCAAGTGGTCTTTAATGAGTGTTAAGAAAGAGCACTGTTCAGTGTATAAGGGTGTCGGGGAGGGGAGAGGGAGGAGGGGGTGAGCCTATCTCGCCCCTGTACTCTCTTATTTTGGACGAGGGTGATTTAAAAACCATAAGCGCATGAGTCACCGCGGCCGCATCCGAGGTCCACCTCAGATCGCTATCGGCCCGGGAGGATGGACAGTAAAGCTCTTCAGCGCCTGTTGCCCCTGCGCCGCACATTGCCCTATTACCATGAAGCGCTGGGCGCAACACGGGGGGAAAAACCCTTTACACAAAGTGGAAATGTTCTTCCCAACCTAATTAGACCGCATGACCTCATGCAACATCAGAAATCAGAACTCCCACCAAACGCCCCTTCAAGGCAGACTTCCTATAAAGCCTGAGCGGTAATGCATTAGCCGGTAGGAGAAATGTGTGGTGTGTACCTGCCGACGATGACGCCTCGCTCGGCCCATGCCTGACGAGGTTAGCGTGCCGTTTAAAGTCATTGCGGTAACACGGGGCCCGAAGCATACCTCCGATAGAGCCACTGCAGCAATGAGAAGCGCATATTTGCTAATGTAATAAAGCACATCTGTGTTTCCTAAATAGTAGCCGGTATCACTCCTATAAATCAATAACTAGAGGCTACTACAGTCCTTAATGGTCCATTTACTGATTTGCCTCATTTAACAAATATGCTTATAACACTTTATAATGTCATGCTTCAGATAGCAGCGCTGTCCTGTTTTATGAGGTCTTTACAATCTCCGATTTAAGTATTCCCGGAAGGACTGTGTGTCATGCTTGATGTTTCCCCCCTCCTGGACGGCCCAGAGTCTGCATCCACGTCGTGTAACCCTGCGAGGGGTGCGTGCATCGGGCGTGGTGTGCCGGGCTAGAACAGTGGAGTTCAGATACGGTAGATACGGTAACTCTTGTTTCCTGTGTCATTGTGCTCTGAGACCTCGCGTGCAAATGTTTGGTTTGGCACATAGACTAAACACGTTTACAGCAGCACACCTGCCATTCATCCGGTAGGGTGGGACGTTCGGAGGGCAATCAGGAGCACTTCCTGTCAGTGTCGAAGGTATTTGCGCTTGGGCCTGGATTTATTTATTTGTATTTGTTTTTTTCGAGTCTTCCTCTATCTAACATTTTTCTAAATTAGTCAACTGGAAATGACTAAAGATGGTGTTGAGTTTACTCTTATTGTATCCTTATATGGTTCAAACTCAAGTTAGGGGTTGATAACATGGTTGGGGGAGTGGTTTATGCATTGAAAGAAATACGTAAATTAACAGTAACAGATGCCTGGATGTCTGGCCACTGTTTATTCCTTTGGAGTCCTGCATCCTCGTGTTTTGAAACGATTGCATTGTACCGGTTGAAAAACCCACATTAGTTTTCCTTGGCAGCGACCCTATATTGCTACGGGTTGGGGCTACTGTTTAGCCTTAGCAAAAACAATGCATAAACACATTCTTACCTCCAGTTTTATCTGAACAGGGAGGTCACAGGGCTGTTCATGAATCCAGAATGACTTCATATGGCGCTCTATTTATGGGTGATTCAATAATGGCCCGATCCTGCCAGCACTACGTCTTTGTAGAACAGGGAGGCCAGAAATCGCAGATTTCAAACAGTAAATGTACTTTACCACATTTGCCAGGAACACAGATGAAAGCTGACCTCAATATATATGTGTTAAATCAATTATTCTCTACGTGGTGGAGGAAGCATTCCAACTGAGAAGTGACATTTCTACTTTCATTCACAGTGAAGGATTTGTCGGAAAAGGGGGCCTGAGCACGGAGCATATAGAGACTCTTGTCGTCGCTCCCTGTGTGGCTGTGGAATTAACACTGTGCTTTGAGCAGCAGACCACAGATTGAGCCATTTGTTCCCTCTAATCGTCTTCGCGAAATTAAAGGATCCTCAAAAGCTGTCCGCAAAAGGGGGAATCTTCTCCAAATGTCACTGTTGAAAGCTCCGCTCAACCGATTTACTTTTTGTTCCACCCTGTTTGCATGCAAGCGTCATTAGTTCCCATTGAGATACTTTTCAGCGCAAGGGCGAGAAAGAGAGATGGAGAGCATGGGAGAGAGACAGAGAGAGAGAGAGAGAGAGAGAGAGAGAGAGAGAGAGAGAAACTCTCTCCTCTCTCTCAGTCTCTCTCTCACTCTGTGTAGACTTTGTGAAAGTGTCAAGCAATCAACTTGACGGTGTCTCCGTTTTGTTCATCTCTCTAGTTTTGGGATTTTTTTAAGTTGACACCTTAAAGCCGTTGATGAGCAAGTGATACTCCCCGGGTTATTGTCTGTGAGGATCCCCATAGTGCCAACATATGAACCCCCTCCCTTCCCCCCCTCCACACACACACACACACACACACACACACACACACACACACACACACACACACACACACACACACACACACACACACACACACACACACACACACACACACACACACACCCCTGCTCCTCACAGTACATCTTAGTCTGAGATCCCACACCACCCCACCCGCTGCTTGACTAAGATTCCCCGGTCGCCATCCCGTGGCGACTCCCAAGTGTTGGAGATACTCGCTGCCAAAACCCGCGGGCCCCCCCCCCCCCCCCCCCCCCCCCCCCCCCCCCCGCGCCGGCCCCTCCTGCTGCTTTTCTCTACATTACCAACAGCACAGCGACGTGTATGCATTGTTTCCTACGCAAAGCTGCAGCTGTGCGGCGGGACTTGAACTACAACTCTGTTTACAAACTAATGCGAACGCAAACTTGATGATGTTTCAACAACGGAAAGAAACAAACAAACAGTCACAAAGTGACGCTGCGGTTTTTTTATAAAAACACATCAGATGTTTTTTTTCCTCAGAGTTGCCGTTTCGGTTGTTACAGCTACACACGTCCTGGACTATTGAGGGCTGTGTGTTTCGCAATTCTCAAAAAGGGGGGAAAAAAGGCCCGAAACAGAAGCCAACGCGTGTCCATGTGCCGATTGAGAGCCCCCTAACCCATCCATGTTAACATCAGAGCCTACCAGAGCTGCCGAGCAACAACGAATGGGGCCGGCTGCACTCAATAATATTGCAGAGCAGACGCCACTGTCCGTCCCCCCGTCTCCCCCCCCCCCCCTCTCCAGATCCCCAGACCCCACCCCCCCTATTCATGCCCCTGTAGAGAGGGGGGGCCCCCCCGGGTGGCCCTGCGGACTGCCGAAGAGGGGGGTGCATGGGGAGGGTGAATTACAGGTTGCCAGTCTGTCTCTAATGTGGGTGGGGCTGAGTGTTTCGCCCAGCGGGGTGGCTCTTCATGGAAGCGGGTGAAAACCTCTCATTACACCTCCCAGATTGTCCACTTCGTGGCAGGTTCCAGTGCAAAACACACAGCGGCGCATTAGGAGCCCGGCGGCCCGGTTCTTAATGCACTGCTGGCTGTTTTGTGTGGCTGCTTAACTCCTGACACCCCGTCGCTCTTTGCTTCAAATGGGAAAAAAGGGGGGAGGGGGGGGAATACTTTTAAATAGGGCTTCAGCGACACAGGCGGAATATTGATCTTGATTGGCCTCACGATATTTTTCACTTTATTTTATTTTCTTCCCCCCCCCCCCCCCGAGCTCCACATGAATGGCCTTCGGAAGTGGACAAATTGACGTGTCACCGTGCCTCACGTACGCGGTTAATTCGCGGTACTTACTTGGGGTCATTGTTGGTGAATACGAGGGGAAAAAGAGGGGAAGAAATTCAGCGCTTGGTGTTTCGTTTTCTCCTTTGTTATCTTTGTCTACAGCCTACAGGACACTGCACACAGGAGACTAGGTATTTACATTGGCAGCCATTTGAAAATATAGGATTAGTCTCACACCAGCCTGGCCCAGGGTTAGTGGCGGGACACAGTGTTGAAGCAAACAATGCCACTCTCCCCGAGATCTCCAGGTCCCCACGGAGCCCATAGCCTGGACGCACATCCGCTAAACTAATAAGTCAATGAGCCTTAAAGAGACGGCCTCTTCTCATAGGAAATGACAAACCAACAGATCTGTGCAAGAGTGCACAGTCCTTCACATCGTAACTCTTGCTTGTTTGCTGGTGAGCTGTGTGTGAATGTGGACGTGAATCTCTTTCCCTGATGTAACACAGAGCACCCTTCAGCCGCATAACAACCCACTTGTCCACAACTTGTTGTTCATCGCGCCGCCTTGCCCCCTCTGACATGAAGTAATGTGGGAAACCCAAATGAAATTACCACCATTTGTTCTCCCACAACATCTGGTGGAGGTTATTAAAAACCACTTGGCTATTATGTTTAAGAAACTTGCCAAAACCCCCTCAGGTATTGCTGCAGAGGCACACCTGCAACAATTACGCGAATAACCATGTAATTATTACGCTGTGCTTATTTGCTGTGTTCCATGGTACCAGGTCAGAGAGGCCCGGGGGCAGAAATGCTACAGACGGTTCTTAAAATGACCGTGACATTTTTAATGCGGGAGCAAGAACTGGCCTCAAAATGAATAGTCGTTGCATTTTTGCAGCATTGATACATTTTATTACATTATTTCTAATTATACAGATGGCATATCAAGTTGTGTGCCTGTGTAGATACTGTTAACACCAGAATCATCCCTGACTAGATGTAATAAATTATCAGCGTGCTCAACATGATGGGTTCGACTTTATTCAAGAGTAGGCCTACTGTTTAGCAGGTAATAGCACTGAAATGCTATTGAGGCAGGATGCTCTTCATAAGACTAGTAGAAATACCCTGATTCAATTATGATTAAACAAATTTGAAAATAAGTACGTCTACATGTTGAACTCTTAACTGATTCACAGTCTAAATCAAATAAACCTTGCCTTCTAAAATGGGTTACCGGTTAAAAATATACAACATGTTAGGATTAAACTTAACCTCTAGAATTTCTTTGCCGTTTTGAGTTTCAGCTTCAAATTGGATAGATGTCTGGTGCATTCCAAACATTTCAAATATGTAGACCTTAACTCGTTTTTGAATGCTGTGAATATATATATCAATTTTACTTTTTAATGACTAGCAAGCAACAAGCGAGACGTCAACAATACTGCAGATTGGTTTCCAATGAAGTTTGAGAAAGATGGACTTTTACAAATATACGCACTAGGATTTATCGGGAGAACATTTTGACAGTACCATAGCGCCCTCTAGTGTAGTCTACACACATTTATTTCGCCTACACAGAAAACATGCGAGCAATGCATACTCTTGTTATTTCTTCTTCTACGATAATGTAACTATTTTTGGATCGCATGTCTTTAAAATGCATAACCAATCTATATTTTCCAGCTATTTAAATCACCTCGGCCTTTCACAAGGGAAACGCAATGGATGTGTGCTTTCAAAGTCTTGTTCGTTTAAAATGCAAGTATCAGTTAAGAGGGATGAAAAGCCATTGAGATTGATTTACTTCATGCGTGTAATCGACCCTTAAAATGTACACTACAGTAAATACTATCTGCGCCGAGCGAGATGCCGAACCTGCCAGAAAACATGCTGGAGAAAATGTATGTGAAGATGACGTCCCTTTATGGGCCATTAGTGGGTACTGGCAGCCATTGGGACCATTAAACAGGCCATCATCTTTTGTTTTGTCCCCTACGACGTGAGATGTATAGGCTGTTTAGCCTACTTATGGCTTTTTTTATGACATAATCGTCATTGCATGTGATTTAGCCTCTGTGATATGCTTATGATGTGGCACGGAGAATATACATTATATCCAAGTCATATTTCTAAAGAGAAATAATTCTATGTCTCAAATTTTGATTAACTGGGCCTACTAATAATGGCAACGATGTCAGAATAGATATTCTCTCGAATTGAGATTAGAATTTATTTATCTAGTTATTAAGTAATGTATTAGGTCTGTAGACCTGTTTGCGTGCCATTCCTGTGAGGTATTAAACAAACCGCTATCGGGCAAATGAGACACAAAAAAGAACACACACAGAAAAACAATTTCACAATCCTAAAAACCTTATCTGTATTCAGTTAATCCGTGCAAAATTCCGAAACATAAATATCTGGGCCTACCTTAACCTTTCGAAGTCAAAGTGCGCAGACACGTGAAGTCTGTCCCTGGAACTCATCTCCTGGTTTTCCTCTGCAGGGCATCATCAGCAGGCCTGAGTCTTATTGTTGACCTAATGTTAACTTCTAATCTCGTCATTGTTCTGTATCTCTGATATTTATCTTCTCCGTTTATAATGAAGCTTCATGTTGTGTGGTTTGTAGTAGCCTAGACCTACTAATCAGTCCCTCCAGAAAAATGCGGCTTTTTTTTGTGATTGTTGCGGCCAAAAATCCTTATGCGGCACGTTTTCTTAAAAAATGCGATGAACTATGCGGCATGTTTATGCAATTTTATGCGATGAATTTGCGGGAACTTGCAAAAATTGCGGGAACTTGCGAAAAATGCAGCTTTTCGATGACGTTCGCGTCGCCTAATTACGTCACTTCATAACGTTTCCATGGCAACAGGGGGAAATGGCTGCTCTTGTGTGAAGTAAACGCAACATTTTTCAACTTTCTGCTAAGGTATATGTGACTTTTTTGCAACGAAAATGCGGGGATTATGAAATCATGCAAGCCCCGGATATTTTGCGCGGAAATTGGTAATATATGCGGTGAAAGTGCGGCATATTTGAAAAAATGCGGCCCCCGCATGAATATGCGGACTTTGGCTGATTATGCGTTGAATTATGCGATCGCATAATCGCGTTTTTCTGGAGGGACTGACTAATATGCCTGATTGTACGCATCACTGGTCAAGCTAGCCTATTCAGTTGTTCCACTAGGTGGCAGGAGTGGATTATAATCACATTTTCCTCGCCTGCATGAGTGAAACCTTGTTTTCTTTTGCCTTCATTTGACTCGGACTTTAATCGTAATAAACCTTTCAAACGTGCATTACAAAACATCATGACAAATTCATTATTAATTATTATAATAAAACAATTAAAACCCATTAAAATCCTTATTGTTATTCAGGGGGAAAATATAATGTATTATTGTCATCACATTATGGATCTCGATTCTTTGGGCACATATATATATACATATATATCACATATAATGCACCGTAAGTACACCCAGTATAGATCTATAGGCCACACCACTTGCCAAGTACCTAATAAGACACAAAAATACAATAACTCAAATAATGAATCAATTAAGAGTAAACAATTGAAAGTGGTCATTACTAGCATAATGGCCAACCAAATATAAATTGGGGGAGGATGTTCGGATGTAAGGATGTAAGAAGAAAGAAACGTTTTTCTTTTAACATTTTGTGAAGGGATATAGACATAGACACTTGTTTTACGAACAAGAACCGAATATTCAACATAATTTAATGAATCTGAAATGTATCACTTTTTTTCAGGCTAAAGACTAAAAATGCATGCACGCACAAACACACACACTCAGACACACACACACACACACCCCGGAGGTACGACCGAACACCAACACTTCCAGAGCCAAGCTGTGATATAATGAATGATGCAACGGCTTGCAAGACTTTAAGTTCTACCGAGAGACAAAAGTTTTCAGATATTTTCTAAAAATGACTCCCTACTTAGGCTACTCAAGACACTTTCCGTTATATAATAGTCAAGAGCGAACGCCCACACCGCAACCTGGGTGGAGCCACTCATTGTTGTATGATGCTCATCACAGTACAGCATTGTATATGTCCCCACATGATCTGGAGTCAATGACGTATTAAAACACGCTGCTGGAATAAAGCTGTGATATCGCCACAGGGTTACCTTACAGGGGCTACTAGCAACAAGAACTGAAACATTTTATACAACATCAAGGCGCTATTTCATCAGGCCCATCACCAGCTCCATCGAACACACACAGACATACACATTCAACACATCATCAATGCATCATTCCAGACCCTCATCAATGCTCGCTGTCGCTTGTGCATCAAGGTCAAGATGTATCAAAAATAGGACTCATATTATGTGTTTCAGTATCTCAAACACCCCTCAAACACGCATGTGAATCATAGCTCATAGTACACTGCTGCTACGTTCCACTGTTGCTACTCATATTATCAAACATTCGAGGTCGGCCCACCGGTAGCTGAATCTAGTATTTGTGTGTCCGGTGTGTGTGTGTGTGTGTGTGTGTGCGTATGTGTGTGTGTGTGTGTGTGCGTGTGTGTGTGTGTGTGTGCGTGTGTGTGTGTGTGTGTGCGTGCGTGTGTGTGTTTGTGTGCGTGTGTGCGTGTGCCCCCGATGTTGGAGCATGTGCTGTCCAGAGCTATTTTTACAAGTGAGAATGAGTGCTAAAATTCACAGAGGACATGCTTTGGGGGACAGTTTTGCACCCCTGAGGTCATCGGGCCTACTGGGGAATTTGGGAAGTCCAAACCTGGAGCGGGCCACCACGGGGCCACCACGGGGCCCCTCCTGGGACGGGCCTGCTGTTTCAGCTGTGCGGGATAGGACCATCTGCTGTTTATGCCGACCTGCTGCGGGCACGGAAACCATCTTCCACCAACCGGCACTTATACGGTATGTATAGAATTGTAGTCATTTCTGTTTTTTCGCTATGGTTTGCCTTTGATTCTGATCATTATAAAATAAAGGCTGAAGTTGTTGGTTGCTGTAGACCTAATATATAAAGATATATATATAGATATATATATATGTTTCTGCATGTGTGTGTGTGTGTGTGTGTGTGTGTGTGTGTGTGTGTGTGTGCGTGTGTGTGTGTGTGCGTGTGTGTGTGTGCGGCGCGCTGTGTGCTTTGCAGCACTTCATGCATGCCTGTATGTAAAATCATGTTGTTTAATGTCCATGCGTGTATGCGGTATGAGGAATCTTGCTGCAGCAGAGCACTGGTCTCAATGGGATTGCGTGACCAGCTGTAGTAGAATGGGAGAAAGCAGAGTTCAGAGGGGGGGCGCAGTATGCGTGTGGGCATATGTGTGTGGGTGGGTGGGCGTGGAGTGTGTGTGAACGAGTATCAGCTCAGATAGAAAGAATCAGCTGGGCTATCTCTCCCATCGGCACGCACTGGTTAAACCAAATCAGCAGATACTTGCCACTCACACACTGAGCTGAGCCAGTTAATCCCAGCGGTGGCGTGGGTAGTAGTGTGGTGGGGGAGGGGAGGATGGGGGAGGTTGGGGGAGGGTGGTGGTGGTGGGGGATATGGGGATGGTGGTGGTGGTGGTGGTGGTGGTGGTGGTGGACACAAATGGGTACCGTGGCACGCAGAAATGTGTGTCACGAGCGGTATACTGCCAGCTGATTGGACGGCAGAATACTGCACTGGGGAGTACATTTACAACTGAGTCGGTGGAAAGGGGAACAAGAGCATGGGTGTATTTTAAAAACAAGAGGAGAGAGAGAAATAAGAGAGAGAAAGAGAGAGGTAGGGGTAGAGAGATTCAGAGAGAGAGAGATTAAGAGACAGAGACCGAGGTAGAGAGATGAGTGTGTGGTTGCGAGGGGTGCTAACCAAATAGGAAGATCTGTGTGCTTGAGTAAGCCCGAGTTCAGTCACGAAGGGTGATTGGTTAATTGCACCTGAGTGGAGATGAGACGATGGAGGAGTCAGCGTTCAGGCACGATCCTACCTGTGAAGCAGTTTGGAACCCAAAGACCAAAAGACATCTTAACAAAATAAACATTTAGATGAATGCACGCAATGCAGTCTCAACTATGTTTGATGTTGTTTGAGCCTGTGTGTGTGTGTGTGTGTGTGTGTGTGTGTGTGTGTGTGTGTGTGTGTGTGTGTGTTTGTGTGTGTGTGTACGTGTGTGCTTGCAAGGCTGAGAGAAAGACAGACAATTTTTGATTTTGTTTATCTCTTATTTATTTTTTTTTTGTATTTTCCTTTGTTAGGTTTGTAAACTGTTTTGGCAATGTAAATGTTTATTTGAAATATAACTTTTTCTTATAGTTTCTTATCTTTGTAGTCATCCATCTGATACAGGAAATGTTGAATTCCAACAAACGCTTTATTGACTCGAGGCAACTCTATTTTGGTAGCTTTCATATTTTCTTCCTACTTTATTCTTTGAGTGTTGAAGCTATACCTATCTATCCACCTACGTCCCCATAAACTAGCACTCTAAAAGGAGAGGTGTTAAGAATGCATTGGTACGAAGCTGGTCTCATTGTGCATCCAAGTGTGAGGACTTGAGAGCAACATCAAGCGTGCTGCAAGGGGAAAGCTCTTTCAGAGGAGAACATACTGAACTCAGAAGACCTCCATTTGCCAAAATCAAATTGTCGCACTCTTAAAAAACAATCACTATTTGCTCATTTTTTATCATTCCCTCCTTCTCTAGGATAATCAAGTTTAAGTTGGACCATTGATGTCATTGATCCTGTTTGGAAACCTCAAGTCCAGTTACGATCACGTAGACGATCAGACTTTCAGCGTTTTTTGCAGGACCAAGATTATTTCCCCAAACGGGTATAGAGCATCACTCACTTGTATTAGAAAATAGCTTAGTGGGACAGTTTTCCTTTAAAGGAGCAGCTTTATGAGGTTGTAATTTGAATTTCAAATCTTCTTTATGTGGCATGAGACAGCTTGCTTTCTTCCATGTCACAGTGAGGATTAACACAAATTCGATGTAAATACTGTCGTAACATCTGATTTCTCAAGCATTGAATCTTTTGGTTTTAAATGGGTAAATCTGCTGCAATTTATTTGTTGCAAATTATGTTGTATAAATGGTGTGACAGCATAGAAATGAACACTGCTCTGCGTATCCATCATTACACGATACACACCAGACAGACAGAGGAGTACTCTTGATCTCACGCACACCATCCAACAACATTGGGGAGATAAAATATCTCAATTGTTTGTTATTTTTTAGCATACTTTAGCAAGTCTTTCATTTAACAAGTCGAGAGGAAGAGCAACCTTAAAAGGCAGTGAGTGCACTGTGTAGTTTATCTAGTGTGTATGGATTACATTGTGGTTGGAAAAAGGCCACCTCTTATCTCCCTCAAGGCTCTGACACCAGTTCAAAGGATCCCTGTGTCATGAGATAAGGTCAAATTTCTTGGCCAATTTCAAGTGTATATGTTCCTCCCTATGTGACATAATGAAAGCCATTGGGTCTGACATGTGTTTCATTAACTGGTCTGCAACTCAAAGACACCGATAAATTATGAAGAAAAATGTATTATGAAAAAAAGACAGCTGGGGTCAGAGAGGAGTGAGCACTGTAAAACACTTGCCATAAAGAATAAAGATTTGCAATATATTTGTCATTACATTTAATTAGGCTCATAATCAGCCATCTTGATAATTTTGTTTTGGAACGGGAAACATTCTTTTTCAAATAATTTATGGGTTTTGGTTTGAATTCCTTCCAGAGTGCTTTTATTTTTGTTATTCATTCATAGCTCTTAGGGGACTGTTTGTTAGATATAAACTATTTTATAAAATTTTGCTAAAAAAATGACTTACAAAGTTGGCTTCCTCTAATAATAACTCCATGAAACAGACCAATCAAGAAATTACACAGGTTGTAGAGATAGGTTCTCTTTGTGATTGTGAGAAGATAATGCACATCGTTCAAATATCAAAAAGATAGCGGGCTGCTAACTGTGATGCAATGTCGGATCCAGCAGTCCTACTAGGTCATAGCCAAACCTTTGGATGGAAGACAGCACAGAACCTTGGCCGAACACTAAAAAGTGAAAAACGAAGATTTACACTTCTGTGTGAGTGGATGTAGATTTCAGAAGGGGCTTTTAACAATAGTATTGCTGCAGTAGCCAGACTAAGCAGTGTTGGTTTACAGACACTTTTACAGATACTTTTGTGCATTTTACTATTGCTGGCCGAGTTTATATTGGCCAATGGCTCACTGATCTCTACAGCAAAACTATTGGTGGTGTCAAATGAACTGTGGTTTCCAGGGCTGCCAGGTTTCATGAAAAGTTTGGAGTGAGATTACACGTGTTGGGGGCAGGGCGACCCCAAATTTTGAAAACAACGATCCTTCACCCCACACATTTTTTATTTAAATTAAAAAAAAGTTTTCAGCAATTTTACCTATTGTTCTTAATTGATTGGTACAAATGTATGTAGCAAGACAAATTCAGATAAATCCAATGGATATCAACCTCAGGAAAGTCTTAAACAGTAGGCCCCATTAATAGGGATGTAGGCATGGTGAAGAAATTATGCAAATCAGCCCCTTTTTACACACACACACACACACACACACACACGTGTGTGTGTGTGTGTGTGTGTGTGTGTGTGTGTGTGTGTGTGTGTGTGTGTGTGTGTGTGTATGTATGTATGTATGCATGTATGTATGTATGTATGTATGTATGTATGTATGTATGTATGTATGTAAGTATGTGTGTGTGTGTGTGTGTGTGTGTGTGTGTGTGTGTGTGTGTGTGTGTGTGTGTGTGTGTGTGTGTGTGTGTGTGTGTGTGTGTGTGCATCTGTGATGAATGGCCACTTGGTTGACCACTCACTAAGTACACCTATACACCAATTATCTTTACACAAGGTTTCAAATTAAGTACACAACACAACACATTCAATACTACAGGCAGCTAGTCAAATCCTCCCTACTAAATGGTTCTCGAAACCATGATCAAAGAAATAGACCTAGAAACCCCCATCAAGCTACCAAGTTAGCCAAAATATTACCATACAAAACCATTCCCAAAATGGAACCTGCTGGTAATCAAGAACTAAGGCTACAACAACCTCGGGGAGAACTAGCCTATGAAGTTACACACCACCACTTGATAAATCCAAAAGCTGCACAAAATACAAAGCTAGGATCCTGGACACGTTACCACAAAAGTTACCCCATACAGCAATAACTAACTCACCTAACTTTACAAATCAATCTCTGGTGAGCACAGTGAGCAAGCCTCCGAGTGCAAATGATCATCCAAGCAAGCTCCCTGGTTCCTGCCTAACTTTAAACTAAACCCAAGTGTCTTCTGAGGTGTGCCGGGCTCGAGGCTTCTTTAAAGAAAGATGTCAGTAAACCTCAGCCATATGACCAAAGCCCTGAAATGCTAACTCTCACCGGAGAACAAGTCTCCACCCAGGGTTACCCCGAAAATAACAAAGGCAAAATAACAAATAGTGCACCTATGGAAGGATAGATTGCTCTGCCCAGCTGGCACACTCCCTAACTAACCAGGGAGATCACTCACAACTTCGAATCAAAAGCCCTCAGATACAATACTCACCATACTCACCATGAGAAGAAGCTGCTCACAGCCACACTGCCAAACACCACCAAAACATACAGGCTTACAGAGTCTACGGGAAAAGAGAAAAAAAAATTAACTCATCCGAATTTATCCTGAATGAGCCCCCATAATTATGTTACCGCTGGCTCGAATGCCCAACATAATAAGGGACACAACACAAAGGTTGTTGTTTATTGACAAGTAAACATAAAGTACCTGAAAAAACAGGAAACTAACTACTATGGTGTTGCTGCCTCGGAGAGAGAGAGACTGGTTAATTAGGAGGCTGAGTCCAGGTATAATTAGCCAAGTCACCATGTAACAGCTTTTTCCCTTTTTCTACAGTTTCCTGCACTGCCTCCTCCACTGTCTGCTACTTTCCTTCAATGCTTTTCCACTACCGCTTCCACTGTTTCCTCTACCGTTTCTTCCACTGTCTTCTCCACTGCCTCCTCCACTGTTTCCTCTACTGTGTTTCATATGGTGTTACATATGGCGTTTTAATTGAGCTGTCTCTTAAATTACTCCCTGGTTGGTGCACGATGGTTATCTCTGTGTTGATTGGCAGCTGGTCAAGTTGATAGCCAGGAGCCAAGAAGGCATTCAAGCAAGATTTTGATTTTGGAAGCAACACATCTTTGACTTTCATTATGAAATGAGCCTGTGTGCCATTTATTGGGTTAGTGTATATCGAATATTTAGAGTATTTCCCTGGTTGAACAACTTGAGCTGCCTGTTGAACAAAAATGTTAAACAATCACTCTTCTAATTTATATATTATTTATTATATATGAGGATATATAATTGAACATTTTTGCGTGATAGCAAAATAGTGCCTAATTTGAGTGAGAAATAGTAGGTGAGGGTTGAGATTGGGTGAAGAGGGTCATTTGCGGGAGAGTTGGCAGCTCTGGTGGGGTCCTACAGGAGGGTCGGTATTATCCAACAGAACTATGACTAAACAGCCCCTGTTTTAACACTTCACAAGAAGAGGAGAAACTACAGCTATCCATTTAAACTGATCAATTGGTGATATTTCATACCTCAATTGTTCGATTTTACCGCTGTATGCCGGATGTCCCCAATAAGTCCTTGGCCTACATTTCTGTTGGCAACATGACATCATAAAGTGACATTGCTACAACAGGTTGTAGCCGGCTAATCTCGGTAACATAAGAAAGAGAGCCTTCCAGGACAGGTAGTGAACATTTCAAATATATATATATATATATATATATATATATATATATATATATATATTATTTTCTTACAAAGATACAGTACATTTTGAAATGTTTCTTGCACATTAATGTTACATGTTTTATCTAAGTGTTGAGTGGGTGGTTATTCCTTTAAGGCTAATGTCGAAACAAACTGCCATAGAAGCACATTCCTCTGAAGAAGGGGTGTGTTTTTCGGCCGGTTGGCCTGCCCACGTGATGACAGACACACGATTAGCCTCACAGGCCAACACACACTATACTTACAATCAATAATTCATTTTTTGTTTTAGTTTTTCCAGCAACAGGGTCATAGGGGTTGGAACCTTTTGAGATAGAATGTGAGTCCGTCTAGTTAGCTAGCCCACGCAGATGCAACCAGCATTCAAACCTTGTAAGACTTTAAAGGCTCGAATTACCTGCTATTGCGTGTCCTTCAGGATTCCTAGGGAAAACGGAGAGCTTTGGCAGAAATGCAACAAGATGAGAATGTGCCAACTCTACAGCAGAATAAAGAAACAGGGTTGTCAACAAAGTCACAATGTTTCCTGTATTCAAATATAATAAAGTCTAAAGTCCAAACGAGACAATTTGAATTACTGGTTGTGGGATAACTATGAACATAGACTAACAAACTAATGAAGGCAAATCAAATGTACAGATATTTTCAGAATAAATAATTTACAATTGGACCTTACGGCACTTTGGCTTCTGTCAATGAATTTTGGACCAAGATAAAGAATTATTTGCCAACAACCAAAAACAAACAAGCTTCTGATGAGGGGAAAAAGACCCTTGTCACTTTTCATGTATCATGGATGTCACTGCCATTCCTTTAAACTCCTCCTTCCAAAGAATAATTGTCTATGTGCAAAAGCAGCATGGCATATCCATGGTTGTGCAAAGCTAAAGAGGCTACAAAACTAATGTTGTTCTTCGAGAAGTTACAACTCTATCCATAGGTCAAAAATATGTTTGCATTTCCACAGACATTCCATTCTACATTCCAACAGCACTGGTGCCCTCTTTTCATGTCAGGCAGTCCTCCCATCGCTGGCATGACCTGCTGGAGTTCTGCCTCCTGTATTATTCTGGACAGGCCTCCAATGTGACCTTGTATCACTATCTCTGACAGTCAGGATTGCCTTTAGCACAGATCATTTTGTAGGGCGGAAATTATTATCAAAATGGATGTTAGTGTTTTTGGGCTGACAAAGACTGTCTTAAGTATAATTTTGACATGGTTCAATAGTTTGCCAAATGTGATGTAGTGTTTTAAATTAGAGAAGCGTCTCTGGCTGGCAGTTACAGTTTGTTCTATGCCCTTTGGTAACTGCTTATTAAACTGAAGTTCCATGTCACACAATGCTATGAATGAGGAAGGAAGGATGAGTCTCCTTCTATAGAAAATCTGTCTGTGTGTGTATGTGTGTGTGTGTGTGTGTGTGTGTGTGTGTGTGTGTGTGTGTGTGTGTGTGTGTGTGTCTGTCTGTCTTGTCCGTCAGATGCTTTTGCATATTATGATAATACTAGATTTCTTTCAATGGGATTTCACAGTGTTCTGTTAATTATGGAAGGGAGATTGCAGTACAACGCCAAATTCGGATGTTGAAAAAATCTTTGCCACAAATTGTGATTGTGGATTCAAGGGAGGTTTATTAAAGTTTGGAACATCAAGTCATTGCTGCAAAGACACAAAGAAATACCGGTTGAGGTAGTTCTGTTCTGCATTGATTGTACCAACCTTTAATGGTTACTTGACAAATATTGATATTTCATCAACCAACCCTTCCAAAACACGCTCTGAATAATGGATTAGATTAAATAAAGTCAACACTTCGTTATTTCCTTTATTCATATGAACATTCTTTATTCAGCAGTCAGTCCGAAAATGAAACATATTGTTGTCGTTGTTGTTTTTGTTGTTTTGTAGTTGTAGTAGTCGTAGTAGTTTTGTCAATTTCCATCTGTTGTATGAAATGGAATTCACAATCTGACTCATAGTGAAGACCAAGTAGGCCTATGACCCGATAAAGATGTCTCATTCAAGTATAAATCTCCATTTGCCTGAAAAATGAAATACCAACGAGAAAATGTAGACCACCTCCACCTGTCATCTTCAAACAAGGATCAAGGGTCAATCACAACTTTTACTCTTGTGTGCTACGTAGACCATACATTGGATTTTAGTAAGGAAACAGCAGCACATTTCTAAGGGAAATGTTGGAACGAAAAGAAGCTGAGTCACCAGGTAAGTACAGAACAGCCACCACTTCAACCGCCAAAACAAAACAAAGTGAACCATGTGTCATCAATTCCCAAATCACAATGCTCAATATCTCTCTTTAAATTTGTGGTTATCCTTTGACAAATAGCGCAATGCAAGGTTTTATCCTGCATCCACCTGGATGGCAGTCATTAATTCCTGTGCATTCCATTTGTCCTCTTTATTTCTTAGCAGCGTATTCTAAAGGTTGCAGGAAAAAAACGTTATGTGCTCATGAATCATTCTTTGTTCATTCCATCCGATGACCTTAACAACTGCCGTCAGCACTTGTAGAGGAAATGGTATTGGGTTGGGTCTGAGCAGGACAAAAGGGACTCGGTTGTGATTAAAATCTATATCAACTTGAACTTGAATGTTGCTTGCTGTGTCATTTCCCTGATTCACATGTCTATAAAAATTGCTATAAATCACATTCAGAGCCACATTCAGTTTAGAACCGTGTGCCTTATTGTTTGTGTAAGCCCTGTTCAGCCCATAACTTAAATGCTTTTCTGTGCACACATTTCTGAGAAGATCTTATGTTGACATCAATATAGTCAATATATACTATACATATAGTGAATTATTCACTGTTCCCAAAAGTGTTTAAAACATTCCAATCTCTTCATCTTGTGATGTCATGATGACAGCCATGATGACTTCATATTCTGCAAGATTGCAATACTATATCAGTGTTACCAAACCGTATACACTAGAGCATTTGAACCTTGAATGGTAAAATAAACATTACAAATATCATCACAGAATACAATAACCCATCATGATGGGTCACAAGTTTTCGGTGTGACATGTCCATTCAGACAGTTCATAGTTTTGCCCAGCTCAGACAATCTTTTTAAAACATTAAAGCGCAGCATTATGTGCCCTAATCTGCCAAATTAACACTCATTCTTAAAACACATGACTCCCACTTCTTTAAGAGCTTTACAATTTGTCGTTTGATAATCTTGATAGTCACAAATCCCCTGAGCATGCATTGCTCCTGTTCAATGGAGACATACACAAGTAGTCCCCCGTTTACACAATCAGTTCCAAATGCCTTATCTTAATCCTTAAATCTCTCACCTTAAAATCTGTGGCAGATGACAGCAGGTTTTTTCTATCTTTTGTAAGGAGGATAAATACCCATAAAGACATCACCAGCACTAGTCTATTTTCTTCAGGGGGGGGGGGGTACAAGTAGTGATGCGCAAACTTGGCATCCCTGCATGTATATGTGACCAGGTGTGGTGATATATTTTCCAGACCATACGTGTTTGTGTGTGCATATTTGTGTGTGTGTGTGTGTGTGTGTGTGTGCATGTCTTTGTGTGAGTGGTGCATGTGTCTGTCTTTTGTATGTGTGTGTGTGTGTGTGTGTGTGTGTGTGTGTGTGTGTGTGTGTGCGCGCATATGTATGCTTCTGCATACGTGTGTTTGTGTGTGTGTGTGTGTGTGAGTGTGTGTGCGCATGTGTGTCTTTGTGCGCGCATGTCTGTGCAAACGCTATACAGACTCATCGAAACACAGCGCTGTGAATTCTACCACTTCAGCTCCACTCCTGGCACTCTTGCTGACTGCTATGTGTGCGTATCCTGTGGCCATTCGCTAATAATTCCTCTCCACCTCCCACACTGGTGTTGCTTTTGTGGAAATGCCACCGATGCCAGCGGAGTCCGGCCTTGCCGCCCACGTCTACCTAGGCGGCTTCTGTGTGTGCCGGGCCAGATTCCAGTATCATCTTTACTGTATGCTGCCAAACACTCAGCACCTCACATATGGAGAGAGAGAGAGAGAGAGAGAGAGAGAGAGAGAGAGAGAGAGAGAGAGAGAGAGAGAGAGAGAAGGAGAGAGAGAGAGAGAGGCTGGACGGCTGGCTACCATCACCGCCTAACTTAATGATGGTGTGATCATTGTGGTGCATTCAGCCGCACAAAATTTGCTTTAGTTTAGTGTCATTATTTTTGGCAACCTGAATACACAGATTCTGTTTGATTCACAGGCGTTCTTCCTCTTTTTCTTGAGGCATTTGATTCCTCCCTCCACACACCAGCAATCGCTCTATTTTGGATTCCTTCCTCTTGCCTTAAGTGTGCAGTCACTGTGTCTATTTATAGAAGCTGTGCCTATTATCTATGCATGAGAACCAGTTTGCTACCAGTTATACCAGGCGCCTTATGTGTGACGCATGTAACACTTGTAACATGAGCAACATGAGACATCTTGGGCCACAAATCCAAAAATGAACAAATAAAAATGATTTATTACCAAAGCTCCATTACACAAGTCTTCCTTGTAACCTTCTAGAAAACACTGGAACAGAAGGACAAACAAGAGACCGAAGAGAACAGCATGGAAGGCGCAAGAGAAGCAACTAAAAAGATGTTTACGTAACCAAGTAAATACAGCTTTGTGGGATTTGAAATCTTTTCTGTTGAAATCGGAGCAAAAGAGTATCTCATACAAGATATCAGATTAAGAATGTGTGTGTGTGTGTGTGTGTGTGTGTGTGTGTGTGTGCTTGTGTGTGTGTGTGTGTGTGTGTGTGTGTGTGCGCGCGTGTGTGTGTGTGTGTGTGTGTGTGTGTGTGTGTGTGTGTGTGTGTGTGTGTGTGTGTGTGTGTGCTTGCGAGAGAGAAGCCAATTGAGACCTGAATTTAATGGTCCTTGCCTCCAGAGATGCAGACACAACTTGGTTGTTCAAAAATCAAAACCTTTCATCAATTCCATTCATTGTGAAAGGTCTATGAAAACCATGCATACATCAAAGCAAGAAGGAACATTATTTTATTTATTCATACATTCAAAGTGGAGATTAAAAATAAACATACTAGCATGATGAAAGACTACTCAAACTGAGCTCAACACAGCTTCTCTCTGACTGGACTAGGCCAGTATTGTAATTTGCAAGCTTGGAGTGTAGCTGAAGCTGGGACAGGAGGAAGTGTGTGTTCAGCTCCTTCTTTCAGTATGCAATGAGGTCATTCCATGCTAAGATCACCAGGGAGGGAAGGCATCTGTAACGCTGGGGTAGGGCTTGTAGCCTACATCAGAATGCATCATGGGATTTTCTGTTGGATACTCCA
>NC_136936.1:42725840-42840840 GCF_949987615.1 Pollachius pollachius
TCCACTAATAATAGACTCAGCAACTAAATGGAGCTCATCTCATCGCCCAACCCATGACCAGTACTTACCAGTGATGGGAAGTTTTTCCCTGGTCGGTGGTTCTGACTGGGCCAAATAGCAGCATCAGCTTCTGCAAATGACACGATGTGTCTACACCATTAAAAAGGCCTCATGAAATCATTCCCCGACGGAAGGGTTGATGAAAGGAAAGGAGTTGAGGGGGCGGAGAATAACATTTTGAAAGTAACATGATGAAAAGGTGCATTTTTAACGTGATCAAAAGTAAACTTGACTTTAAATGCAACTCATTCAAGCAGTGGCACCCGTGCCAAACAAGTGGGTGCCACTGACGAGTCCCTGGCAGTGACCCTTTGGCCAAAATACTTTTAGCCTATAGATAACCTAAGCATTCACCGGGCGTTTCTCCAACTACTTAAGTGGCTAATAGGATTACAGAGAGGGCGAAACTCTAATATAATTGGTCTGACTAACTCTTTTTGTTATATATCGCGACTCCACCAAATCAAATCAAGCACAGCCTTCTTAGTATCGGGCATGTTGTTTACCTTTTTAATTTTTAACTAGAATCAAATGTTATTATTATAAATTAAATGAACATATGAATCTTGAAAATAAATACGATAAAGATTACTGCTGTAATATTGTTTATACAGTGTAACTGTATGTTCTACCTGTTATTACATTAATTATACCTTAATATATTGTATAGATCCTGAATGGGGTCATTAGGAATTATTAACATCATCCCAAAACAGCCAAACAACAACAGCCTATTGAATAGGACCTGGCTCGACAAACGCAAAGCTGCTACAACCTACTTCCAAACCCCAAGTCACCATCTGCTCAAATCAAAAGCAAGCCCTCCCCTCCGGCGTGGATTGGTGGCGCTATATGTAACCGTACACATTGAACCATACCATGTTATCAAGTTGAGAGTTACAATGAAGTGTTCAGTGAAATGAAGTGGCTTTTTAATTACTGGAGAGAGGCCATTAGCAGCACACCCACTCATGCCAGGCTCTGCTTGGCACAGTCTCAGCACCTCAGCGGAAAGGAACAACCACGGGTGGTGGAGCCCATCAAGCAGTCAGTAAAGCAGGAAATTCAATTTACAAAATGGAAAGATGGAGCAACAGAGAGAGAGAAGGATAGACTGGTGACATTTGAATTGTAGGTGCTTTTGCTGAACGATGTTTTCAATTTGACGTATTTTTCCCTTTTGGCTGGCGTGGGGCAGATATTGCTTTTTTGCCTACAATTCATTTTCCGGATTGGTTATACTTGGGTAGAGGCTGTTTGTTGGATTTAATTGGATTGCAAAAGGAAAATATCGGACAAATAAAAGATGCTGGACCAAATATGGGTCCAATAGCCCTGGTCCAATGGGCCTTTACGACGCCAAAGTATATAAAAAACACACACAACTGAAATATCCGATGAAAAAACGTAACTTGACATAAAAAAATCTTTAATCGTTCAAGAACTCCATCAGGATAAGGTGTCTCTCGGTGCCTTAGGTTCTGTCCTGTCCTTGCATTTTATCCAGATGGAGAATCAGACACAGCCAGCAACACAGGTCTCGACTTGAGCCGCTGATATGAAACCGCTCTTTGTAGACTTGCAAAAAAAGAACCCAAAAAAGAAGAGCGTCTTTTAAAAGGCAAACAAGACGTCCTCATGAAAGGCCCCAAATAGGACAGCAGGGTAAACTCTGCTGGTATGCAGAAGGCTCAGGCTACATCCCACCGCTGCATTGGTGTTGGGTTGAGAGATTAGTGCTCAAGCCCTGTCGGCCGTGTTGACGACCAGGAGCGACGACAAACTAGGTTGAAAATACAAATGGTTTTGAGGCAACGGCGGCCTTGCGGTGCAGCCCTAGTCTTCGGCGCGTTGTTGTTGTGGGGCCAGGGGGATAGGGGGGGACGGGGGGGTTGAATGACCTTTCAAGGACTCAAGATAGAGCAAACACTTTTACTCGACGCCTGTTGCTCATGATCACTCTTGTCTGATCCTGTACTGCTCTGTGTTTTCGAGTTCCTGGAAAAGCGATTGGGTGGAGGAGGGGGTCTCAGCGAGGCATCAACAAAAAACTTTTAAACAGCAAGTAAAACAGGTACAAATATAAGCAAACAATACAGTGATCCGTGGCGGAAATGGCTCCATATGCGATGGCACATTACCGTTGCCTGTTATGGATCTTTAGGAGTGAAAGAAGAAGGAGGGCCATCGTTATTCTTTCGTGCAACCTCTCTTAAACTCAATCTCCAAAGTCAACACGCTTCATCGAGAAGCAGTAACACCTTTCTTCTCACATGCAACATCAATTGCGATTTGCAGGCGTCCCTCGATTGAACAATTGTTTCATGAAGCCTATGTAGATGCAGAGATCCATCCGATAAGGAGAAACTAGACGAAGGATGCCAGAAAGATAAATATGTCCAAGGGTAGTCGAATGCCTGGTGTGAACGGTTCATCTCTGCGGCGCTAAGCGGCTGCCTGGTGTGCTGTCTGCCAAGCTGCCGCTCCTTGGCCGCTGCCCCACTTGGCAAACAACACCTTTGGGTTTTTCATTTATTTGCTCCGTGCACGGACAAACGGTAGAGCGAGCATGGTTTTTTTCTTTTTTTTTTCTTTCTGAAGCTACTTCATCGCATAGCAGGTTCCCCATCAAATGAGTAGGAGCTGTGTTGGTATCCCGTGGGACGGGCCTTGTGTTATCATAAGATGCTTAACACACACTTTAGATGGAAGGGCTCCTGTTGTACTATCCTCAGACCCTCCATAGAGAAAGTGTTTGTGTACGTGCATGTTATCCATTTATTGTCAATGGAAACGTTGATGTGATCTGGTAGAGTGCACTAGGAACTATAAAGTATAACGGCTGCTAAGGTGAGCTACAAGGTAGTGCTTATCAAGTTTTTAATCATAATAACGATGGAATAAAAAAGTGCTGTGTTGAATTGTCATTGGCCATATTCCATCAATATTACGGTCCTCCCAGATACACCATATGTCTTTTTATGTTGCCCTCCCCCCTCCCAACCCTCTATCCCCTCTTGTTCTCTCTTCATCCCTCTCTCGCTCTATCTTATGCAAATACAAAACATAAGAAGGCAAAGGCGTTCAGCGTACAGCAGTGTTCCGAGCGGTTATGTAAAAGCCGCGGTACATTGTGTACTCTGTAGCCTTCATTTTAAATGCTATTCCTGTAATAACCCCTCCAGCGGCGTTGCCCTCAAGAAGAAATCCCACAGGAAATCACTCACTACTGGCTGCACATCTTTCTTTGCCAGATACGTATCTCTGTTGTTGAAGCCCTTTGCTAACTGAGTATTGCATAACAAATCAAATAGTATCCCTGAGATTTTATTCATAGTTTGAGGATGTTCTCCTGAAATGTGAAAGTTTACCTGTGTTCAGTACTGCAGCCGAAATCTATTTATCTCACCAGCTATCTGTCTATGTAACTATGTATCTATCATTCTATCTATGCATTTGTGTATCACCCAGGTGGGTGCTATACACACTGGCAATGGACAAGTTGTCATATCCTCCCCCACCCCCATACATATAAACCCTCACAATAATGAAGTAGTGTTGTAAAAATTAAACGCTACTTTCTTGTAACATCCTTTACGTTTCACCTTAGGTCTATTCTATTGTGATGACGGAAGTTGTTGCTCATGGGGAGGTAAGACCTGAAGACATGAAACTATTCTAATTAGCATACTAATGCACTGGTGTAAGCAATAATAATATTGGTCAAGAGAGTGTGTCAACTGTCACGAGGTGCTGACATGCACACACATACACAAACACAAACACTTTCGCATATGCGCACACACCTTGGTTGCTCCCGGAAAGCCACATGTGCACTGTGAACATTAGTTGGCTCAGGGAGGAAGCACTGTTCTGTCGATCAAGATTAGAGAGGCGGAATGGTGTCATGGCTGCCCAGGTCACGCCAATAAGCTTCTGTCACCTCTACTACACACAGCTCTTCTTCCTGGTCCTCACACATGCTCCGCCTTTTCTCTGAGCACTAATTACTGTGGTGCCTCTGTGTCAGGAAGCCTTTATTTAACTTAACCTTTGGCTCTAAAGATTTGCGTGCCGTGACTAAGGGAAATGCAATCAGCTATTTATGTGCTTTATGATTTGTATAAACAAATATTTTACGATCGATGGAACGCATTTTTTCCCCTCTATGTCTATTAATATCCAGCTTTGCTTGGACAATTAACTTACATAGGTGCAGTGAGGCACACATTTCTTATCTTGACATATGCAATGCTCATATAGATGAATTTGTTGCACAAGAAAGAAAGAAAATCTGTGAACTAAACTAAACTGAAGACTGCCCACATATTTCATGTTCCCTTCCAAAGATGGTCACTCATGGATGATGCATAGCGCTTTAAATAATGGAAGGATCTGATTTACAGTATTATGTCATACATTCTGTCGGCTACAGATAAAACAGAAAAATTATTACACATGAGATAGAAAAATAATGTGTCTATTCCAGAATGGGATGTGCAGTCATTGTAAGTTTGTAAGTCATTTCTTCCTTCTCATAGTCATGAAGAAAAAGCATGGTGTTTGCTTTAATAAACCATTTAACAATATATTTTTTAATTGGATAAGGAATTATAATGGCCAGCTTGTGTTACTGCGAATGAGAAGGATAGGTTTGGCGTGTGCCAAGGCTTAAAATTGATTTAAAGGGACAGGAGATAATGTGATTTACTACTGCTTAGGCCAAGTAATTAGCTATCTGTGCAGTGTGCACATGAAGGAGAATCACTTGGCCCAAGTTTGTGTCATAACCATATGTAGCCAACATTGGCAAAGGCTTCCTTGCTATTTTTTTTAATTTTGATTGGCAAAAGTATCACATAGATTGTTTTACATTAGGCAAGGTCTGGAAGCCGTTACAATGCATTATCACACACTAGGGATTTTGTGCTCTATGTGAGTGTGTGAGTGTGTGTGTGTTTGTGTGTGTGTGTGTGTGTCTGTCTGTGTGTGTGTGTGGGGGGGGGGGGGGGGGGGGGGGGTTAGCGTGTGCGTCTTTGTGCGGGCTTGTGTGCGTGTGTGTGTGATTGGGAGGGATGGGAAATGTCAATCCTTCCAAGGGACAAGGTACATGTATGTTCGTCCAAGGACGCAGGCCTGACAGGGATGACATACACTGACAGATGCACTGCCATTCCTCTGACATCTACCCGACATCTGGCTCGAACTCTTTGAAATCCATCGGGTTAATCTCTCTCACTTTTAGAACTTTGATTGAAAGTTAATGAGCTCACCGGGAAGTGAATGCCGTGCTGCCTATTTCCATCTCATGGACCCTACAAAACAAAATGGCAGACATGTAACCACTGTTTGCTCCTGGTGAACACATTTTAACTTAATTTTACGCTCCGTCTTGGCTTGACGTTTCTCGGTTGCTGTAACATGCCTTAATATATCCTTAATCTAAATAAAGCAATGCAAGAACCAAGGTACGAATACACTTTATAAAGTCTTTATAAACAGTTAAGCAACACATGGAAAAAATAATGCAATAATTGCTTCCTATTAATATCATCATCTGATCGTAGCAAGCTCTATCATGCTTAATGCTTACATCCAAGCCAATGTATTTGGAGTATACACACTTTCAATCCAGGGGATTTCCAAACCACCTGAAGGACAGATAGACAATTAATCTTTAATCAAAATGTATATTAGATAAGGCCACGATGCATGTTCATTTGGGATTATAGTACTGCACCATTTTTTTTAGGAAACATCTGAAACAGTGGCTTATCGGGAAAATGACGGTAGATAAGGACTAATGCTAAGGATTATTGAAACATGGATTATATGGATAATAATTGATCTGCATATAATGGTCAGCACTGGTGACTGCATTCAGGTCAATCTTTATGATTAAGGGTTCAGGATTCAGTTCATAGATAATGCTTCCTCTTACTAGTCCTATGTATCAAATAGCATATGGCCTACTAAGTATGACAAAAACTTTGGAAATACGAATTTGTGTAGCAAGCTGGAATACGAATAAGCTTGTGTCTTTACTGGGAATGTCGGTACAGACTGTTATCTCAAAGTCTAATTTTGCCCACAGATAAGGCTAGGTGGCCCTTTATAATGTAACATAGGTCCACAAGTGGCAAATAAGGAATTTTAATAAATATAGGGGAATATAGAGAGGTTTTTTCCTCCTGCTATCACTGTTTCACTATGATCCTAATAATATAGCTCCTGTTAATTATCAACATGTAGAGTTTCACACAAAAACTACATTTTTTTTTTTATATATAAAGCCAATGTTATTCGTATTTTTTCATTTTACCTGTTTGAAGCTTTTAAAAATATCTGCTTTTAGCTGTCGATATATGATCATAACAACTAAGAAGAACCCATTTCATGAATTGCAAAGACGATAAGCTATAGCATATGAATTCTGGTCTGATGGTTACGACCATATTCAACATTCTTTGACGGTAGGCGTCGTTTTGTCGAATAGCAGGATCAAACGCAATTGGTTGAGGCTTGCAGGCGGACCTGCTTCAAGGATCCTGGTTGGTCACTTTGTGTGTCACTCAGTCTTTGGCAACATAGTGACAGATGAGTGTGAAAAAAACAAAAACAATCTCACTGTGCTAGCAGCCATCTTGCGTACTCTTGTACAAGAAGAGAGGGAATGTGATTACCGATCGGAACCGCAGAAGTAAACCTCAGAGGTTTACAAGGATACACGATTCTACAACCAACACTAAATTCGTTACTTGCAAAACAACTTGATACATTTTTGTTGCGGATATCTATTTGGTGTAAAACAGTGAGGAGGCAGGCTGAACGCTAACGTTGGCGCTAGCAAAACTAGCTAAGGTCGGGTCTTCGCGGTGGTTGTCATCACCCGCCACAGCGGTGCCGCTCGAGACCAATCTCACGGAGCGTTTTTCAACATGACATGAAGTGGGGACTGTGTGAGTTATTACTGGAGCGGCACACAGCAGCCTTGGTCGGCGTTTGGGTCGTTTAGAGACCCCCGACAGACACAATGTTTTAATAACAGACTGTTCTTCAGTGGCATTGGCCTGCTGTCAACTTTCCCGTGGATTGCTCGTGCGTGATTTGGAAGAAGACCGGTGTTTTTCAAATGGGAAAAACATCGCAGCCTCGGCCGAAGTTGACTTCAAACTAGAAGCTGCGTGCGTTTATCTCAGTTCCTGCAATGTTAATAGTCGTTTTAAATAATAGTATATCTATGCAATTCCATATACAATGTGGATTATATCTGTGCCTTTAAAGGCTATTCGGAAAAGGGCTGTCCCCTCCGTTCGTTGCTGACCTCGATTGTCATATGAAACAAATTGCATAGCGGGCAAGGACACGGTGCCTACTTTATTGATTGTCGGTATTTTCTGCCTTTGATCTGGGGCAACCTGAGACAATGCTAAATGTACATTATGTTGAGTTGTTGTGCATCGGTGCGACCTCCTACTTATTTACGTAGCTTGCCAGTCGACCTGTCTAATAAGCTATCTATTTATTTCCAAACAACCTCAAGGGATTTGCGTTCGACGGAGAGTCCAAACCTTTAAGTCTCCTGTATTTATAACATCTGATCGATAGTTTTTTTTTTTCTTCTTGCGCAAGCTGGACATGGCAATGAATCTGAAGTGGATGGTCAACTAACACCGACGTCCCTTCGGCTCCATGTTGCGGTTCTCCCAACCGCTCATCTGAGATACACTGCTATACAAAGAAGCCGTGATTGGTTTGGGACTCTAATCCTCTGGAGTCACTGCTTCGGGATTTAATCGAAATAAAGGATTTGTCATTTGATCGAAAATGGGATCAGCGACCAAATTGGCATTCAGCGTTTTTCTCATCTCCTGTTCCTCAGGTGGGTTGAAATCATAACCTGTATTCTGTACACACCACGCAGCTTATAGACTGACATTTATGTTGTGCGGGCTTATCGTTCATGTACTGTTATAGAAAACATCTTTAGAGAATGAATTGTGGGCATTGATGTTGAAAACATTGTACTTGTGTGATCGTGTACTTGTGACTGACACCGTAGACGCTTAGGAGCGAGCGAATGTATTGTTCTACAATGCTGCTTTCTCCCCTTCAACTAGGGCATTCGTCATGACAAGTTTACAATTGAACAAATCAAACGTTTGTATTTGTGACGACGATAATGGGACAGGTGTGTGTGTGCGGGGACATGTATGTCCATGGACCTATTCATCCAGTTGGATAAGTGGCGTGAATGCTGGGCCTCTATGCGGAAAATGGCCAACGTGTGCGTGATTGAGAGCGGGCAGTTGTATAATGCATATCATGTAATGATTAATGCATTGTGTTCTTTGCGTGCGATGTGAAAACGCCTGCATATTTGATCAACCCCGCTTCCACATTAAAATATTATAGATTGTATGCAGATGTATGATTAAACATCAGACCTGAAACAAGGAGCCTTCTCGAAGTTAGCGGGTCAAAGAGCAAACGATGCGAAGAGTACATCGTTTCTGATAACAATCGTAAAATAACAATATAAATAGAGATTGGAGTCGTTGAAAATCAAAAGGGGCAATGAGAGGGAAAGCCTTGTCATTTGAGATCCAACATGTCATGTACTTAATCCTATTAAATAACAACTAAATCAAAGTTGCTGCTTCAGTCACGTCTAGATTATAGCGGGTATCTACTGCACTCATAACTGCCATGGACTTTGACCTGATTAGAAAGATATGGAGATTCTTGAATTCAGTGCACGCTTAACTCTTAACTTTTGTGATGCGACGGAATGACACTTTTTTATGTTTCTTGTTACAACAAACCCAGTCTCAAGAAAGTTTATTTATATGCCGAAATTCACTATACCCATACCTGGCCTTCCCTGGTTCTTGTATAACACAGGGATACAACGAATACCAAAGGTATTTTATTATCTAGCTATCAAATCATAATTTGGAATTAGTATCAGAGGTTTGCACCAAAGTTGAAAGGTTCTTTGGCATGGTTTACCTTATGGAGAGATTGTGCATGATCTCTCTCTCTCTCTCTCTCTCTCTCTCTCTCTCTCTCTCTCTCTCTCTCTCTCTCTCTCTCTCTCAAGGTTTGTTTAGAGCTGATATCTTGCGTCCAGGGATAAGACTAATTGTATGTGACTAATTGTAGTCACACCTGGCCCTAAACATTTCTCTTCAGTGACCACTTGTGACACAATTATGCACTTAACACTTAGGGTAGTTAATTGCATACAGCCCTTCCTTATATTATGGGGCTTTATTCAAATGTTATATTTCCCCTGGGCAGGCGGGCTCCTGTCCGTTTCACAGTTGATAAGCGATTTTTACATTTATAATATACAGTTACCTTATACAATATTAAATGTCACCTAGCCATTGTATTATGTGATTGAAGTTGAGAGGTGGGTTTCCATGACTACTTGTTCTCTCAATTACTTTTGTAATTGTCTTTTGTACTAAGCTTGTGTCCATCAGTTAGATGAAGACATCCAATCAGATCCATACACACACAGTCGTTTTGGCCAATGGAGTGCAGGGGTTCACGACTGTCCACAATTTGCTCTGAAGGCCTACTGCTGTGTAACTTAAACAAGAAGTACGACGTGGACACAATTTTCTCACTGGCACTCAATGGTTATAATAAATTCCTCGGGAGTTCAGGCTAGGATACCTAAATTATAATCCAAACAACAACAAATTCTATCTCCTTATACTTTTGCATCACATTTGCCCTTTTAGCCCAGGCTTTTCCAGCTTGTCCCGATCCGTGCAACTAGACCAGCAGGCTGCCCATCATTCCCATCTGTACTTAACCAGACAGCCCAACAGTAGACCATTAGAGAATGACAACACTTTTCTCACAAATCCTCCTAAAACAAAGAATTATCTCTTCCCTTTTTGATATGGCAGCCAGTCAGGGATAATGTCATACTTAAGGCTTGAAATCCTCCATTTATGGAGTCCTCTGCCCAAAGTGATGCAAAGCTGGTTTGTTCACCCCTGAATTGATCCCTTTTTTAAAGATTAAAGGAATGACGTCTGATGACAATCTATCACCAGTTGGATGTCAGCACAATGATTAGAGTGGGGATTTTTAGTAACTTAATATGTGCATTGTCTACAGTTATATTTAGTGATAGTGGTCCTCATGCGCTAAACATGTTTGGCTACTTTAAGAATAGTGGATCGCAAAAGTTGTGTAAGGTAAGGGTACACATAATCAACTAAGTATACGCTTTCTTTCCGTGTCTGGACATATATAAAAAATTTAAATCAAGTACAAAAACCTATATAGTAATGTTTATTACTGCTGTTTCATGACTTTAACCTTGCTTATTGCTCTTCTTGCTTATTGAAATGATCCAAATGCTGTGATCCAAGCGTTGTTTACCAGAACGTCAGCAACACCACTTACAACATACCTAAAGCAATGTTACCATATTCAAAATGAGTTGTTGACCATGAACCATTTTCCTATCTTTTAACTCCTTTTAATCTGTACACTTAGTAGCCCCATGCTGCTTTCCCTGTTACTTTCCCTCCCAAATTCTACAATGAAAGCGGAAATACTGCCTTTGCCTACTCTCTGAATAGAGAAAAAAAGAAAAGTCCCACTGCTACGATTACCCCTCGGTGAGAGGCTTCCCTCTTAGCAGCACAATTAGTATGTGCATTGCTCATTACTTGAGTATTCTTCTGCTCAAATTAGGTGATCATTGGTCCCTTATTGTTGCTCCCGGCCTATTAGGATCCAGGGCTCAGAATAACTCAGGAGAAAAAGAATCAAGTGGTAGATCACCAAGTGAAACGATATCCTCAAAATAATTGCTCTTCAGTTAGGGTATAAGATGAGTGCGATCAGCCTGCCCAAGGCCATTCACCCACTCTATTCTAGCACATAATCCTACCTGCCTCGACATGATTCATTAATGGAACTGTGATGGACGTTTGACGGCCTTTCAGTATCGCATACCAGCGGGCCAGAGCATGGTCGTCATCCTGTGGTCAGAGTTCCCTGTGTTGTTTTGCTCCATGTCTCTCGCGCTCTTAACGCACCGCGGTCTACTGCTCCTATCCCAACATGTAGCCCGTTTTTGTGATTTTCAAAAGTGATGCTTGCCCGACGTAGAGCGTGCCTGCCTGTCTGCAGCCCTCATCCCCGCAGCCATGGCACACTACAGACTTGCCAAAACAAATACCCCAAGTCACATGTGGCTCTTTTTACCAGTGTGGTTGTTTGTTCTGTTCTTGGGTCAATATCCAACTTGTTGATCAGTGACAATATGCAAAGGAGCAAGTTTGTTAATTTCCAATAGTTGTCTGAAAGTAATTTTCCCATGGCATTTGTTGATCTTTCAATTAGAGAATCTGCTTCTTCTGCTTGTTATGTTTTTGTTTTGGATTTTTCTTTCTTGAGTTCTGCTGTGCAGAGGCCGTGGAGTTCAATCACTAAGATACTGTGGCAGGCAATAGCACCATGATTGCATGCATTATTTATACCAAGCAGTTGGAGCTAACATTGCTCATTGTTATAGGCAGCATATTTGGAAAACACATGTATGCCTTGTCTGTTTCCATTTGGTTACACCATGCTGCTGTTGTTCTACCTTGTGCCTGAGAATCGCTCATACTAAGTTTTGAGCAGAGCTGAGACCCAATGCAATGGAGTTTTAAGCAACACCCCTCATCTCCTTCTCTATCTTCATCAATACAAGGATGAAAATGGTGAATTGGATTTCGAAGTTAAATTCAAAAGTGTCTCTTTGATCGTGTGTCATTTGGTCAGCTGTGCAGCTTTTTAATGGAGAGGACGGGGAGCATTTAACTAAGCATCATAATGTGCACCCAGCTTTTTTCAAGACGTGGGCTGGGGGGATAATTGGTGGGGATGAGGATCACAATTGATTTCAATGATGCACACACACTCAATCCGCATCAGAAACCCTATACATGTCGTGTTAGGCTTCAATAATTTAAATAAGGCATTTTCATGGGGATACTGAGTCATGTTCCGTCTGACACATACATTTTGTGAATACATTTACTGCTCCATTCCTGTTGATTATCAGAAAACATCCACAATGTAGCATTGCAAATTATACAATGACACAACCTCATTAGGGCAACAAGAGGCCCATTCTCAACCTAGTGTACTAATGCCACTTGTTGGACTCAAGGACTGCAAGTCTATTCATTCTGTTAAACAGCCTAATGTAGCGATGAAGTCAGAGCTCCTAATCCTGGCTGGAATGTCCAGCAGCCCTTGGCTCTCTGCTTCAACTCCGGCTGCCCCACTCTGGTCTTACTCCCCTGGCACCGGTCTTTAGCACTATACCTGCACTATACCCCCAGAAAAAAAAAGCTTTTAATGGAATTTCATGTACACTAGAATATGATACTTTTGTTTTGATACTTGTGTTTACTGGTTCAAGTCAGAATGCAGGATACAAGATACATTTGTTTTTCCCTCGGTTTATTTCAGAATACATGGCCAGGCACCACATGCAAATATTGTGTAACCAAAACTAGCCCAGATCGTTGACATCTACCCTGGATGCACATCAGGGCTCTCATTTGCATATGTAGTAATTTGCTCAGAGTAAATACTTTACATCCAGCAAATAAGTTATTAGGGTGTATACCAATAGGTAAACATTGCACATGTCTACCTATTGGGTCATCTATGAATGAATGAATAGATTGTATTTCCTTTGACTGGTTTGTTTGTACTTGACCAAATTAATGGACACGTTGTGTTGCAATCGGTTTACCAACAACCTATAGACTTTGAGTTTGATCCCATGTGTTTGGTCAACGGGGTTAAAATAAACATTGATGATACTTAACCCCTGGGTTCAGGCTTAGCCGTCTGACCCATGTTTACAATGCAGGGGGCTAGAATAGGCATTCATCCATCTGGAAAGAGCATGTATTAGCAAATAAATGTGTTCTTATTTAACTTGAGAGGCTTGGTTCCGGTTGTAATCCGCAGAAAGCTCTCAAACTCTTTCTTCTGCATAGCGTTCAACCCACAACTCTTGCCCTGTACCCCTGCCCCGAGGTCCTGTGCACACTTTTCACTGTTTCAAAAACGCCACTGCCAGGGTTTTTGACAGGTCACCTGATGTCGGCCCAGGGACATTTAATACCTGACGAGCAAGAATTTGATACAGGGTTTTTTGAGGCTATATGCTGGGCGGTCTGTAAACAAATGTGGGATATATTTAAGCCCTCTGTCCCTGCGTCCTTCGCGGTCAGTGGCTGTTTCATCCTATGGAGTTTGCATGGCATTTGGGGGAAAGTGTCAGCTCCCACTCCCTCTCTTCAAAGCTCCTCCCTCTCTCGCCTAATCTCTCCACCGCTCACTGACACCGGGCCAGATAATGAGGAGGGCTCTTCAAGATGCCTGCTGAGCTGGTTTTTGATGGGGTGAGGGAGTTGGACGTAAGCTTTTCCTAAACTGTGCCACAAGGAAAAGTCAAGACATGGAATAATTCTTCCTCCTAATATCCTTGGGTTAGAGAGATGGTCGACTGAATAGAGGAGACTAGATATGTTCTGGGATTATGGTGAGAATAATGTGATGGATGTCATCTGTTCTTAAAGACTGATGTATAATGTTCTGGCAGAATTTTTTGTTTATAGCTCATTAAATGAGTAATAATAATTAGCAACATTGATTATCTTCTGAAGAATGTTACATTTTCCTGCATATACCAATTCATTATAATTCCTTGTGTTTTGAGTCAACGGCTACAATAGAATTTAAACAATTATGGTTTCTGTTTTTTATACTCACAGATTTTTCTCCTCTTGGCAGCATTGTGTCTTTGAGTGTTTAGTTTTTTTCTTGGTGACTGCCTGCTACTGCTGAATAGATCCCAGCGAGTGCACTCCCTCAGTGTTTTCATTTAGGCCCTGGACAATCCCACTCACCCCAGCAGTCAATAATCAGCAATGACTTCTGAATGAGGGGGCCGGGACGGGGGCTCCCCGCTTTGTGGGATTTTGTTAAGCGTCTGGGTCAATTTGTCCGATTCAATTTGCTGGCCTAGATCTGTAATCACGGCGCAGAGACCTCAAGCGCTCGATGTGCATCTTCTCCTGCCCTCTTCCTACTCCCATCTCCCAGGCCTGGATGTGACAGTAATTCCAGCAGATTCCGTGTAATCCTAATAATGGTGACTTGTTGTCTTCTGGAACTAATCCACCCGCATTAATCCCCCACCAAGGGCCAATTAGTAAATTAATTCCTCCCCAAAATAAATATATTTCTATTATTTTTTTTGTTATTCTGTACAACAGCACACTTGGCTGCACAGTGTTTTTTATCTTTTTTTTCTTCTCTTTTCATTGAGATACTGTTATGTCTTCATTGTTGGCCGTTCCTGTTCATGCAGCGCTTAAAATGAATGAAGAGGTTTGTATTGGCCGGGCTCCATGAGTGACTGGTGATGTATCCTCGTTCCAGTCCACGCCGCATGACACTCGAGTGCTATTACAATGAAGCTTCCATTAGACTTCACTTCCTTCCGTCCACTAGGATGTATGTTTACATCCCCCCCTCATTAGGACCGACTTCTCTAGCTGACCTTAGCATATGAACATACTGTATGATCAAACTAAAGCCAGTAGAAGCAAAGCAATGCCCAGTTGTATTCTATGCCACCTCGTAAATCTCAAGTGGAGAGACTGTCATGTAGTTACCTAGTATTTTGGCTTAGCTTTAACAGCCGGCAGTAAATGGCATAATCCGGATCTGGGATTCAAATTGGGAGGAAATGTTGCCCGTTTCTTCTCACGGAAAGTCTTGGTCGTTAATGGAGATGCAAACCGCACAACCAACCGCCTCTCACTCGACCTGCGTGGCGAGTTACGCTGTTGCAGGCCCGAGGCTCTCGGTGTTCCAAGTTTAGCTGACACATCCAGTCAACCATTATTGATTGCTTGCATAAATGTCACCGTGCATACCTCCTTCACTGTCTAGAGAGTTGGAGGAGGCAGGTATGTAGTCAGTAGTAACTTCATAATCCAACTGGCACCTTTTGTTACTAACCATGGCCAGGTTACTTTATGCAACTCTTCAGCAGAATTGATTTAAATTATTTTGAACGCCAGCTCAAGGCTGTCAAGCAAAAGGGCCTTTTTTGGTTGAGGCAACAAAGCAATGAGTCCAGGGAACGAACAAACACACACACACACGTGTGCAGGTATTGTGTTCCTATGTATACCTTCTTTACTTTGGCACGTTCCATGCTTTTTCTTTCACGCAGGCAGAAGTGTGACTGCCTCTATCGAAACCCCACCCTACGCTCCACATCCTTAGGCCTTGAGTGAGCAGTTTTTTTGGTTTCCGAGAACCACTTGAGGTTTTCACTGAGGTTAACCACAAAACACCCAGATTCCATTGTTGTTGTTTCAAAACCCTAAGTTTGCCCGCAGGGAAGGTTTCACAAAATTTGTATTCAAAATTCCTCTTCTGGCATTTGGATTATCTTAAAATCCGAGGATCAGCCTGTTCTAAAGAATTTAGCTTTGTGTTTATTTTTGTTCTCCTTAGGGTATGAGCCGCGGCTCTCTATTGGCTCCGTAGCTGCAGTGTAGGTGAGCGAGGCATTGTGATGTGGATCCCATGGACGCAGCTCACTGAGGAAGTTGGGATTTAACCTACGCCAACAGAAGTCAATGTTTTGGTTTTTGTTTGGTTCCCCGTAGCCAATTTCTTTGTTGTAAACACTTTGTGGCTTTGTTCAAATCCTAAAACATCACTACCTGATATTTTCTTTTTTTTATGGCAGGAATAACAGCAGTGTATTCTGTTTTTTACTGCCATCTGAATTGTTGATGGAACAGGCAGGGAAATAGGTTGCACTGCAGTACAGCACAGCAGCATACAGCGAAAGACGCTCCATCCCCTCTCCCAAGCAGCCTGGGTTATGCTGAACAAGAGATTCTGCATTCCCAGTGTGCTATCCCATTACCCTCCTATCTGGGTCCATCACATCCAAGAGCCAGTAAATCATAGCACAAGTAGTCAGAGGGATTATTTTCCTTTGCTGCGCAGCCCAAAGGAGCATTGAAATGCCCACGAAAGCAATGGGATTCTTAAAGGTCAAATAAAAAGTACCACTAATTAAAAATAAAAGCATGTTTGGTTTATATTAAACAAGTCCTTACTGGAGGACGCTGCTACAACCTATATGGAAACCTACTTCCTATAGAGTGGCGCATGTAAGATGTAAATGTGTCAAAGCTGGCGTACCCTGATGGAGACCCCCCCCCCCCCCCCCCCCCCCCATGAAGTGACTTTCCCTCTAGAGGCTCTCATCAGACATGGTTAATTACAGGGCCCCAGTCAGGCCCCTTTGCTGGAGTCTGAGGACAGCTGTCTGAGTAGATGATCAGTCTGGGCACCCTGCGGCGGCTGCAGCACGCCCGGCACGCCACGATGATCGCTAGCGCGCTACGGGCGAATGTGTCAAACCCGCGGTGTGCTTCGGGTTTGGCTGATGTAATCGTCCGCTTTTTTTTTTGTTGCAAATGCTGCGTTTAGGTCGCCAACAACCGTTCTCAATTGTATAGCCTTTTTGTATTTTACTGCAGTTAACCGAGGACGGATGATGTCCTTATTTTATTTATCAGGGTCCCCGTGGCAGGAATAAGTGTTTGCCTGGAAGGACGAGAACGCTTTCCTCGAAACTAAAAAAAACTATTATTTGAGTTATCGGCCAAAATACATCATGCTCCATGTATTCAAACAAATAAGTTTACTGGCGTGCATCAGTAAAGATGGTAATTTTATGACAACCGATATTAACACATCTAAGTTAGATATGTGTGTGCACATTAGCAAACGAGCTCCCTAAGTGCTGCAATTAAAACTTTGTGATTAAAACGGAGTGTTAAATTACATTTTTATGGCTATTGCTCTATCGTTCCAAGAAAATAGAGGCCATTGTAAATTACTTTGGACTTTGGCTTTGGGTAAAGCTTTTTATAAAAGCACAACGATGGATTAGAAACATTAGTTTAACGAGGCTTAGCAAAATCATGTCGTTTTTCATATATAGGCTATTTGTTTGGTATATACTGTATCTTTGTTCGGAATGTATCGAGCAGTTGACATAAGGGTGCATCCTTGCAAACTTTAAAATATTTTAGCACTTAAAAGACTTGCTTTGCTTACTCTTTCTTTCCTTTTTTTGGTTACATATTTTGTTAAATGCACTGGAAGTCACTTTGGAAAATAGCATCTGCTAAATAAATGTAATGTTATCGAATTGAATCAAGGTAATTAACAGCTTACACATTTCTTTCAAGGGTTATTTTCATTAAAAGATAAGTACACTGGTTGTATTTTATCCCTTAAACCTCCAAAATCACTAATGTGTATTTCAACCATTTGTAAGCTTTTAACAAAGAATCGGAACATTAATGGTAGTGCCAGTTAAATTGATCAGTTACAAATTCTACTGCAATCCGGTCTGTAATTGCACCCAGGCATTGTTGCTTTGGGCTGTTCTAATCTTCCATTACAAACCACAGAAGTACAATTTAAGATTTTTGGAAGCGTTTTCATTGGCCTACCGAAGTTGACCTGCGCTTGCATCATCTGATCTGCTTGTAATGAGGCTCCAATATTCTGCAGGCAACTGTCATTTTCATGTCAAAATGTCCTCCTCCCCACCTGCTCAGGAGCCATCCTGGGACGCTCGGAGACCCAGGAGTGCGTCCACTACAACTACAACCCGTCGGTGGCCGAAAGCCGGGTCAACCGCAGCGGGGTCGAACCGTGCGCCGGCGAGAAGGACAAGAGGCTGCACTGCTTCGCCACTTGGAGGAACGTGACGGGCGCGGTGGAGGTGGTCCGTCAGGGCTGCTGGCTGGATGACGTCAACTGCTACGACAGGTAACCCTCAACCACCACCACAACCACCACCCTCCCTTTTCTTCTCGTTGCATAACATATCCTGTATGTCAGGAGTTTGAGGAGAAATGTTGTGTTTGGAGCGGGCTTGTGCAGTACTGTCTCGTGGGCTGTTTATCCAAGTAGCTACTAATGCGCCGTGGTGCTCCTGGCGCCTGTTTGACGGTCTTGTGTTGATCATGTGCGGGATTCAAAGACCATGTGTTCAGTGGCCCACTGTTTTCGTGAATGAGTGGTTTTCCAGCGTGGATAGGCTCAATAGTTGTTTTTAATAGTGCTTACCGATTAATTGTATTCACGTCATCACTATATGAATATACTCATTGATCGCAACTCAAAAGACTGCCTGAACTGGGATAAATACTATTTTGTTTAAAATGTACCATTTAAGTTAGGGTGATGCACAGTAAATATTTTAAATATGCACAGATAGATAGTTAATATCTATAATTTGAATAACAATGTTAATATATTGTTTTTATATTTATTTATATATATATATATATATATCTAACCAATTTTTCAGGTTTTGCAATTTCTCTCACAATACACAATCAATCATACGTGGGGGTTCCCTTCCTCCTTCCCTCACATCCCCAAACAAAAATAAGAACACAGAACACACCAGTGTACAAATGCGGAACATTTTAGCTATCATTATGGGGCTTTAGATATCCCCATCCCCTGGAACAACTGTCAAGGTCTAGAAATTCAAGGAAAGGTGTCCGTGTTTTTTCAAATGTTCTCAGTGAACCTTTCAGGGAGAATCTAATCTTCTCTGGCTTGATAAAATGTAATACGTCCTTGATCCAGTGTGGGTAGGTGGCTATACATGTTACCATTTAAAAAGAATGAGGGGTCTTATTTAATATTTTTCCACTAATAATGTTTGTTTGGTTGCCATTTTAATCAGTCAGCAGGCTGATAGATAGATGCCGAGGTTAACAGCAAATGTTTTTTTTTGTATTGATGGATTGAAATCTTTTTTTACAATGTTTTTATAAAGTCCAGTGTTAATTTAAAAATAAAGTTGACAGTATTAATATTGTTGATATGATCACGTAATAAATAGATTAGAACTGTGCCGCTATCAATATTTTTTGATTTATCGTAAGTCGTTACGACATCGCAACATTCAACAACGCTATTGCATGAAACATAATTTCCTCATATCGTGCCGTGCTAGGTTGTACTACAGATATGCTGCAGCCTGGTGTCAAATCTTGTCAGTGTGAAATAACATACATTTTTGCACTTGTTAATTTCTGAGAAACGCACTAAAAGCAACTAGCCCCCGGCACTGCATAACAACCAGGGAACAGAGGAGGTGTCAGAGAATAGTTAAACAGGTTTGCTCACAACAACCTGATGACCATATTACTTTGTCAGGAGTTTCTCAACACCAAGCACACAACGCAAGTTAAAGCACGACTGAGCATTAATCTTTTCTGCATTTGGTCCCTTTGCCAGTCATTGATGTAGTTAGATTGTATAAAGTACTGTGTAAAAAGAATAATTGGTAAGGTATAATTTTGAATCGACACCATTCATCAACAAAGATAGAATTTAGGTAAAAAGTCACACAGTTGTCTTTACCTGGTTAGCTCTCCAACCAAGTCAAGCTGGGGCCAAATGTGATTCGGTGTTTCACAGCAACTTTCCCTGGAGAAATGTTTCCATATAATAAATCGCCCAACTGTTGCCGTCTTCCTGTCTCTCGCCCAGAGCCATGAGGGTTTTGACTGATGTTTAGGACTATTAAAATTCTCAGAAGCGCTGTGGATAGAAACCAGCAGATGTTCCAAGCTGTCTGGCAGACTAAAGCCTGAATTATGTCAATGTGAATGGACAGAAAGTGTAGGCAAATGGGTTTACAACAAGGGTGTTCAAAGATATGTTTTGGACAAAAGTTTTGAAATCAAATGTGCATCGTCCATACTGTGTTTTGTCTGTCTGACATTCTATGGTATCAGATATGGTCAGATTTTATGTTTACAATTCTTGAAAGTCTTCCATATCATTGTGTGAGTCACACAGTTTGGTGGATGGGGAACATTGTTTCACATTGCTTTTAACTGCAGCTTAATAGATACTCTATTATATTATAAAATAGTTAAATAGCTATTTATTCGGTTTTTAAATTTTGTGTCCAGATCCCAATAGCGGCCACTTTGGAGAATTAAAAACATCCTAACCACTAGTTATCATATCAGCATATAGTGTCACTCAGCCAGTTTCTTGTTCAAATGTCGACCAACGGCAGATAAACGCTGAAAATGTTCCTTCCACAATTTTTGGATGGTTGTCCCTTCGTGGGCCGAATGACCTACAAGCCAGTTAACATGACCTAGTCCATTGTTGGGGCAGTTTCACAGAGAGCTTATGAAAATCCCTCCCTCTCAACACTGGTGTGTTTCCACTCACCAACCAACAGCTGCCGAGCATGGAAAGGCACTTTTAGTCACAACAACTCAGACTGTTGCGTATGGGAAAGAAAAGGTGACGCGTATGGGAAAGAAAATGGTTTGAAACTATTTGAATTTTTGCATGCTCAAACCACGGCTGATATTAAGAGGGGGGGGGGGGGGGGAGAGTGAGATGATGGAAGTTTGATACTTGATCAAAGGTTTTCATTTCATAGGTCCTTTCTTGTTTTACTTGCGTGTTGGACCGATTATTATTTTTTGGGGTGATTGACGGAGGCTTTTCAGGAGTTGCGCTGAAGGTGTTGAGTGCACGGGGCACTGTGAGCCGCTGCCAACGGCAGATGTCATCCGGACACCGCCTTGACTTGTTCCAAACACTCTGAACTTTTTAATAAAAGGTTGACATTCATACTCTCCAGTGAGGTTTCTCTTTAGAAAAAAAAAAACACCCACACTTAAACGGAGAAAAGGACAACTTTGCCATTGACACCCGGTTTTACGGCTCAACGATACGTCACCCCACCCGATTGTTGCCACACTTGAGGCCCTCTCCATGTTGTGTAAACATGTTTTGCCTTGGAGTGCACCACCCCTGCCCTCCCCTTCTCGCCCCACCAACACCCTTTCCCAAACCTGATGTTATCTCGCCGTGGCTTAACGTCCAACGGGGCTGCCAGCAAACATTTCTCACTTGGCGTGACAGAGCGAGAGAAAGAGAGGGAGGTGGGGAGGCCCTGCCTGAGCTCTGGTTACCTGGAGGCTCTTGTCATAGCATGCCACTGAACCCGTTTACCTCCCACCTGCAGTAACTGGATCGATTTGTTTTCCTTTTCTTTTTTTCCTACCCGTGTGTGTGGCATGTTGACAGGTTATTTCTTTTACCCTGCATAACTCCACGGGTTGTGCGGGGGGGTACTGACCACGGAGGCCTCACTGGTGCAACAAAGAAATACATAAAAATGACCAAACCATACAACCATTGTGTAAATAAAGGAGGGTGTTTACCTGAGGAAAGTGTCTCTCATGCCAATTCAAAGCCTACTAACCTACATTCTGGCGAGTTGTGAATTCACTGGGGTCAAAGCGTTGTGCAGTGGCATGTGAGACAAAGAGCATGCATTTCTCATGCAAGCTGTGAATCAATAGGCCACATTTCTCATGGTAGGTCAAAGCAAGTTTATGCATCCCCAGTAATGCGGGTAGGATCTCAGCTTTCTTGTTTAAAACAAGGTGTTAACCCATTACTTTCCAGTCAAGGAAACTGCGGTGAAAGCTAGCTATACTTCCTTACGATGGCTGGTGAATATGCGTAAAGGAACAGTAGTGACCCTAACTTGCTCAGTGTTTGTTTGTTTTTTTCACTAACTCGTAAAACCCCAATTTTAATTGCTCAAATAAATCCTGCTTCATGTGTGCATTCGTTTATTATACGGTATGCCCTTTGGTTATACTTACATTTTTTTGCAGTGCATCTAAAAAAGGCCAGATGGCTCATTGTGGATCATGAAGCCAGAGTCCTGTGAACATCCTGTGACACTCCCCATATATCTCCCCCACCCTCCTCTTTTGCAGGAACGAGTGTGTGGAGAAGAAAGACGATCCAGAGGTGTTTTTCTGCTGCTGTGAAGGCAGTATGTGCAACAAAAAGTTCTCCTACAACCCAGACACGCAGACCCAAATACAAAGTAAGTTTGTGTTTGTGCGTTTGTTAGATTGTGTGTGTGAGCGCGTGTGTCAGCACCTGTGCTATAGAATAAATGTCAAAGAATGGACTTTGTCTTGCTAGTTATCATCCTGCTTTTCAGCAGGATGACTGGCAAACAACATGACACGAAACACCTCTGTTTCTTTCGATTCTTGCTAAGCCACAGCAGCTGCTGTCCCCCACTCATTGTTAAATATAACACAATAACTATCTGAAGGCTGTGATCGTTTGAATTCAAAAATATCCGTAACATCGAACCGGAGGAGCACATACAAAACTGTCAAATCGTTGGCAGCCCGGGTGATGATTTTAGAACCACTATATAATTACCCTACGGGCTCACAGAACAACCAGCTGAACATTCTCTGGGGCTACCGATGCCTGGTATCCCTGGACGAATGACCGCAACATATACTTCTCCTTTACGTGGCTTGACGTTGAATGTCAGGTGTTCGATTCTGATTTCTTCAACCCCTTCCCTGGTGAACATGCCTCATTCCCAGATCCATGGCTTGTATGTCACTCACCTTGACTGTTATTGTTAGTTCATTTATTTTTAGACAAACCCCCAGTGACACAAATCTCAAAGATGAAAGACTGGTTGACAGAAAAATTGCGAATGAACCTGTTGGTCTCACCAACCGTGTGTGTGTGTGTGTGTGTGTGTGTGTGTGTGTGTGTGTGTGTGTGTGTGCGTGCGTGCTCCCATAATAGGGGAAAGCGCTGACACTAGGTTGTTTTAAATAGGAAAGAAAAGCTGTGTCGGTTGGACAGGCAGTTTGTTCAGCCAGCTCCCTATCTCCCTACTCGTCGTCCGCCCAGTTATGCAACCATTCGTGTATTTTAGGAAGCCACTAACTAGATGTGGAATGTCCCGGATATTTGGAACGGAGATAATATGGGCGTAGGGTGGGTACAAATTAAAAAAACAACCCTTCTGAACCTCAATGCCCTCATGAGCACAGACCCAGCATGTCCGTGTAGCAAACAAGTAAGCCCAGACCGCACGGGCCATGCACGCGCGCACACACACACACACACACACATGCATGGCCACTGCTTTTTTTAACCTAGCAACAGTGTCCTATCTGTGGCCCACGGCACGAGGAGTGTTAGCGATAAGAGAAAGAGTTGGAGGGTCGAAGATGGAGGGGAGGTTTAGAGCGAGCGAGCATGACCTGCTGACCAGGGACCTCACAGCGGTGGAGTGGCGTGTGCCATGCGGTGGTGAGCCTTAATGCCCATCGGTCAAGGGGAGGACAGGGTGTCATTTGCCAGAACGCATCACGCACGCAGGGGGCCAGGCTAACGCTGTTTCTGCTGCTGCCGCCGCTGCTGCTGCTGTGTTCCAAGAGCTCAGCGTCTCTTATCCCGCTCACGGCTCAAACTGAGCACTGGCTGCTCGGAGCTGCAGGGAGGGAGGGAGGGAGGGAGGGAGGGAGGGTTAATAGATTTAGGTTTTTTGGGGGGGGGGGGGGTGGAAGAGCGGCGTTTAGGCATGCGTGAGGGAGATGGAAGGGAGGGGGGTACAGGGTGGGTTGAGCTGCAGCGCCATGTAACAGCACCCCGGGGGCTGCACGCATGCAGAGGCAATACAGCAAAGCTAGTGCAGTTGAGGTCATCGCTCTCTCTCTCACTCTCACTCTCTCTCCATCCCTCCCTCCCTCCCTCTCTCTGCTTGCTCACTCTCGTATGTATCCATCCATCTGTACACAAGTTCCGGATCCCGCTGTTGTCAGATGGGATTGGTGGTGATGGGGAAAGGGAGGGTCAGGGGACAGCGTATGCTTAGCCTCTTATCAGCAAAACGCTGGTGACCTTAAATGCGCTAGTTTTTGCAAAGTATACCATGAGGAATTTGTTTACATTGTTTTTGTATGTGATGGGTTTAACCCCGATTTTATGACAGGGTTTGGAATTAAGTAGATGATGTATTATATATATTGTTTATTGGCCAATATCCGCAACTTTAATTCACTCAACTTCGGATGATGACAGTAAAGATGGAAGGCTTACATTCCTGGCAGGGCTATTCGCCGATTATGTCATATCAGAAATCCCCCCTCACTTTCCAACGCCTTGTGATTCTTTTTTTCCAGTGCTATCCCAGGTCACTGTTGTTGCTTCCATTGACCTTTGTTCTTGTCTCTCTCTCCCTCCCTCTCTATGTCTCTTCATCTGGCCACCAGCTACTTCCAACCCAGTGACCCAGAAGCCCCCGGTGTTGACCACGCTCATGTACTCGCTGGTGCCCATCATGGGCATCACGGCCATCGTGCTCTTCTCCTTCTGGATGTACCGCCACCACAAACTGGCCTACCCACCTGTTCTGGTTCCCACCCAGGTATGAAAACACCCCCCCGAGATCTGACCAGTGTACTTGTTGTGGCTGCTGTGGTTGTGGTTGTTGTTCCTGGCTTCTATATTGCATATGTTGATATGTACAGGTATTAAGCCTTTTTATTCTTAGATTGTGTACTTTTAATATAGGCTGCGCTCTCGTCCCTTGTTTTGACATCCCCTCTTTGCATTTTTAAGATAAGTTGGACAAACCTATGAGAAAGAGCTCCTGGCTGTCACAGAGCAGAGCACACATGTTGGATGCTCTGTGTAGAACTTCTGCCCACCGGACTGTCAGACCCTTGACAGACGAGACTTGCTTTTAAACTCTGCACCATATCTCCATGACAGTCTGGGCTACCACGGCTCAAGTCCTCTTTCAGGTTAGACAGGTGAATGACAGCCCACACATAGGTGACAGTCCAGTCGAAGAGGACTTTAAACACCATCCCTTGCGATGTGATATGATCCGTAATTTATGCAAGGGGGGTTGGTACTCAAGTCAATTGACTTTGAGTCAGATAGTATAATGGTTACCTTTTAAAAAATGTATGTTTGGTAGACTAACAATAGGTTATGTTGTTTTGTTGTGTTCTAGACCAAAGTTCTGACACTGCCATTACAACTGATAATTACAGCCTATAATAACGTAGTTTTCTCTAGCAGCACAACTCTCTTTCCCCTTAAACAAACGTGTTCTTGCACTAAAGCGCGACAGAAGGTTGCACTGTGGAAGAATGTAAGGTCTATTTGTGGAGGGGGAACGGGAGGAGCATTGCTGTGCATTGCTTTGTGCATCACAATGAAGAATTTCGTGGTCCACTTCTGGAATATGAAGAATACCAGATGGCCAGAATAGTCATTGTGGATTTCAACCAGCTGCTTCAGATGAAAAAGTTGTGAATCTTAACTTGACAAATAACAACCTTGTACTGTGTCTGTTTCCCATCACGTCACATAAACAATGCTTGTCATTTGCACAGAATCATCTTCTATGAATCTGTTGCCTGAGAGTATGTAAGTTTCAGTATTTGCAGCAGTACCGTGTTTCTTCATGATTAGCACCCATCAGGAAAATGTGAGCATTCAAAAGGAAACAGAACCCCATGACTTCCTGGCTATGCTGCATTTGGTAAATGATCAATACAACAATAATTGAAAAGTTGTTCCCCAACAATAAAATAAATGATAAAAACGTAATGCATAATTGATCATTCTTAACAACATCATACAGCATTTGTTAGACCCGCATATGGAAGAAAAGGGGATCAATCGAAGAAGGCAACATTGTTGGTATTGAAAAGAATAAAACTATTATTATTCATTATCATTGGCCCAGAAGTTCCATACCTCTTGTCTTCAGCCTAAAGTAGAAGGATCGATAGAGTTCACCAGCCGGACCCATGGTGCCGCCACTAAAGGGTTTTATCTGCTGCCTCTTGTCCAAACGCAACCATAGTCTCTCAATCCTTAGCCGCTCATGAGTCCCTTTGATCCCCCTCCTCTACCTGCTCCCAAATCAGACATTTGGGGCCAATCAACCCTATGTCTAAGTGGAACATGAACGCTTTCACAGCTCGGCCATTAATGGATGCGTGGTGCATTTACGCAGCTACTGCATGAGGTGGGGCGTGCAAGCACTGCTTGTCATTATAATTGCGGGAGGTGGTCATTTACAAAGCCTTTCTCCATACATCAGTTTCCTGGTAATCAGGAGTCCTTGATGCGTGGCCTGACGAGAGTGACTTGCTGTACGTGTGCTTGTCTGCAATTTTGTGTGTGTGTGTGCGTGCGTGTGGTTCCCGCCCACTCATCAGCCGAGCCACAGCACATAACACTGAGTGCAGGGAAAACGTTGAAAAGTGGGGTAGGGGCAGCTAAATAATGCATGTTCCCTCCCTGCTTGCGCTCTTCCTCGCTCTCTCTCTCCGGTCTCTGGATTGCACCCGTCCCCCACATTGACAGTATTGGAAAAAAAGCACATCGTTTGCAGGGCAGCTAGTGTTCTCAGGCCTAATATCAATAGCAAATCATGCATTTGCGAACGAATAGTCCCCCTTTTTGCGACACAGCGGCCTTCGCCCCGCTTGCTGACTTTGCAAGCAGCATGATTCAGACGCTTATTGGAGTCCTGCCACGTTTGCATGCTGGACCGTCTCGACATGTGTTTGAGCAGAAAAACAACCCAATGCGACCCTCATTGACAACATACTCATGCTACTGGGATTAACATCGTCATTGCCACATTGGACATGGCTTTCGCTTGTGGGCTGGCGATGGGGATGGGGTGGGTGTGAGTGACGACAGACCTCCGTGCTCCGGTCAGCGTGGAGCCAGACCGCCGTTAGGCCGGGGCCTCACCCAGCCTCAGAACTCCATTCCCAGAGAGCAATGTGATCCGAGATGGAGGGAAGAGCTTCTTCATTATTCATCAGCCTCCTACAGGCTCCTTCTGAGTAAGCAGGGCCGTAAAGGCCCATAAAGAGTCAAATCAAATGCACCAGGCCCCCCCCTCGTCTGCCCCCGCACACTAGAGCCTCTGTGCCTGGACTCCATGCCACCATAGTGCTGAATCCCCTCCCGATTAGAAGCACATGCGGTACAGAAATCATGTACGCTGCTCGGTAACGCGCTGCCAGGGGGTCAGACAGGGAAGGGAGGAAGGTGCAAAGTGAGGCCTAATCACACTCTTTTAAGAGCACATGTGAAATTCTGGGGGAGGCCACTGGCAGCTGCTGAAATGCTTACCGTCAGTCACCCCGACATTTTTATGACGGCCCAAGCCACAACGCACTGGAACGCACGAGAGGGAGAGGGGTGTGGTTTCCTTGCTGGATTGTGTGATGTGTGTGTGTTTGAGTGAGAGAAACGATGAGTGCATGGGGTGGACGATCTTGTTTGTAATGTGCGATTGACCCTTATGAGAATTGTTACTCATGTAACACTTCCCATTACTTTCCCTCCCTTATGATGTCAGCCAAGCAGCTTATCCGGAGCCTCCTTGCAATTGTGTGTGTGTGTGTGTGTGTGTGTGTGTGTGTGTGTGTGTGAATATAGAATCCCATGTTGCACATCGCCCACAATGTGGTATCCACGCAGGCAGAGCCATGTATAGATTCACCAGCTAAGCCTAGCAGGTCAAAATGCGTACGTGCTCGTGTGTGGGTCATTTGGTTGCCATTCATTTTTCTGCCTTCTTTTCAAGACTCTCATGCAGACAACTGTGTTGTTTCCTATGCCCTCTTTTTCCTCGACCAGCACGCCTTTCATATTATGATCGAGGTAAGACATCAAGTCTGATTCAAGCTGTTGCTTCATGAAATCCACAAGAGATATTTAATTTTGGATTAGTGATAATGGATGACAAAATAGTAGCATCACCCTTGGATTTCTTTGTTCAGTTAATATTTACCCCCCTCACCACCACTGATTTATCGTTTTGCATCTTCCTTTTTTTGGTCAGTAATATCCCCCGAACCCGAGCCTGCAAGCTTTTAGTCCTGTTTGTTTGATAAAGTCACGATGTTCCTGTTTAGATGTATTTTGTGCACTGCACTTATTATTTTGCTATGCGCCCAGACCTGGTATGGTTGTTGACTGTCGTGTACGGGTGGCCGCTTTGTGTCCTGGGAGGGAGGGAGGGTGCGATTGTCGTTCAACCAATGGATGACTCACAAACCAGAAATGCCAGAAAGCGCATGCAGTGAATGATTGAAATGTATTCTGTTGCATTTATTTTCATTGAATGCAAATGCAGCCTCAAAAATGCCAATTGCAGAGTGCTTTATACACATTGGGCCCTCTCCTCCTGTCCTCTCTCTCTCTGACCACTACTATGTTTATCTCACTCCGTTAGGCCTGATAGTGCTCTCACTCCTATCTGAGAGCCTAAGGTCAAGTGGTGATCCATTTGGTTCAACAGTCATTGGGGATGGTCAACTGCTCTCAAATGCCTGTAAACAAAGAGTATTGATTCGTTTTTTTTCCCATTACCTCACCTTATGAAGGCAGAAAAGGTTAATACATTTGAATTCCTTTTACTTTCATCCAAGGTGAAAAAAGGACTGTAAAAGAGGGCCTCTGTCTCTCTTATTTATATATCGATATGTATATATATCTATACATGCATACATATATACATACGCCTACCTGCTTTCATTGCCGGCGTCACGCTTGTTATTCTATGACTCACTCCCCCACCAATAACAACAGCAGCGGCGGTGCTACACAGAGTTGATGTCGCCTTCGAGCTATGTGCATGGGGGGGGGGGGGAAGAGAGGGCGAGGGAGGGGCAGAACAGACAGCATATATGTTACACGCAGAGCCTGGTGTCCTACTTAATCACAGCCGCTGACGGTTCAATAACAAGCCTCCTCTGACCTAGAAAATACAGACCCAATATAAAAAAGTGAAAAACAAAAAACGCTGAAGTGTCCTTGTGGTCCTTCAAGGCCGATTTATTGTTGCTTCGTGTGATTTCGTGTTGCTCGGTGGGCTCCCCGAAAAAAGGCTTAACGTCGGCTCACTCACGGTGGGGCCCCCTAGTGATGGCGCACGCCTACACTCCAGCTATGGCGACAAACAAACCTGTCTTCAGCAGATTGTGTGTGTGTGTGTGTGTGTGTGTGTATTTGATACCCCCCCACACACACACAAACTCACACACAGCACAGAGACTCTGGAGAGGAGGCTCTGTGCTGACCAAGGCCTGTGTGATTGTGGAAGGTCATGGTAGGTGCCCAGCGGTCACATAAAAAAAAAAGGGGGAGTGGTGGGGGTGCACGCGACCGCCGAAGGGCCTGGCTCAGCGTTCGGACAGGAAGCTAGTGCACCACAACAATGGAGCCCCCCCCCCCTCGATTTCTCTCAGACTCTCTCTCTATTACCCTCTCCATAAACTCTAAAAGGCCAGGGCCTTATCAGCTTGCTTTCGGCAGCTCTGTCATCCTGCCTTTGAGGTCCTCTTCCTTGATTTTTTTAACGAGTCAAAGGTCTCAGTTTTATTACCCCAGGGCCATTGGGTGCCTTGCTAGACGAGTGTCGCTATACATGCAGAGCCCATGGAAGGTTTAGGGGGACTTTGGACTAGCGGGCAGGCGCCCACTCTTGATCTATGAACCGGATCAGATCATCCTTATTCCAACAGAGCCCCCCCCTACAAAGCATCTACCGAATAGTTCACCAAAGACAGGAGTGAGTACAGCAGCTGTGTCACTGCAGTCCCCTCCAACATCTCCCCCCTCCTCCTGCTCACAATCACACACACACTCTCTCCCGCCTCAACCCCCTCGCCGGTTGAAAACTAGGTCACTCCCTCCATCCATTCATCTCTCAATCCGCTACTCAGTCCCACTACCCTTCCTCCATCCACTCAGTTGTCCAGAGACAGAGGTTGGTGATTGAGTTTAACCAGCTCAGTTCTTAGTCGTCTTCTCTAAGCCTCTTCAGTCGAAGCCACATAGCGGCTGCTAGCAGCTGCGGGCTCCTCCCCCCCCCCCCCCCCCCGCCAACACACAGTTTCTCTCTCTGACTTTAGGCCTGCAGCCTCCGGGCTTCACGCAAAGCCGCCTCGGCAGCCATTTTGACACCTCACACCTCCAGTTAGCTTTGCTAGCTAGAATGCCATTGCCTACTTGTATGCAAAATGCAACCGAACCGGTTTTGGTTACGGTGTTCCATGATGTGTGTTTGCCTCTTTCCCCAGGACCCGGGCCCCATGCCCCCCTCTCCCATCCTGGGGCAGAAGCCGCTGCAGCTGCTGGAGATCAAAGCCAGGGGGCGCTTCGGCTGTGTGTGGAAGGCCCAGCTGCTGAACGAACACGTGGCCGTCAAAATATTCCCCATTCAGGTGTGTGTGTGTGCGTGTGCGTGCGTGCGTGCGTGTGGCGGGGGTAGATGGAAAACGCAGAGGGCATCAGCCTTAAAGCTCCAAGCCTTAATCCCTTCCCAGGTTGACCTGGGCCCCTTAGCTCAGGCCGATCACCACCCACTAAGCCGCTGGTGGCCTGGATTGACCACCAAGCGAGAGCACGCGCTGACATGGCCCAATGTGGCTGTGCTGTGTCAACCCAGCGGAGGAATTGTGGGCCAGTTTTTCCCCTCCTCGCCAGGGTGGTATTTTTGTTTTTGTTTTTGTCAACGTCACTGTAAGGCTTTGACGAGTCGAGTCACGCAAATGATGGTGTCTTCATCCCCAAAGCTAGATTCGAATGGGACACTGTTATCTGTGCCACCACACTGGAGTCGACCATTCAGTCGATTGGTGCTAAGATGTCTCAAGTTGGCCAATAACAAGAAAATAACAGAAGCATTATTCTTTTGGCTCCCAACCTTTGACTTTAGGTTGACCACTAAATTGTCAAAGAGTGCCAGTGACCCCTTTATACACAGTTATTACGGGTGATGGCCGGTGAAAAAACAGTGGAAAGAAAAGTCAGTTATTTTGCTGATGCTCTCAGTGGGTTTATTTAGCAAACAGAACTTAAAAGAAAGCAAAGAATGCAAAACGGGATGGAATGCACAAAGCCACATAAAAAAATAATTCAATTTTTTGATAATCAAGTCTATTTCAAGAATAATTCGCTCATGCTGACTGCATTATACTATGGACTTGCGTAAGAGTGGTATGATATTGAAAAACAGCCAGTGTGGTTGTTGCTGTTGTTATGACAATGTAAACTGAAAACTACTGTTTGGATTGCAAATAAACAGGAGAAATATGAAATGCATTCTGTGGTATAATATATACTGAATGATGGCCCAATCTTTGCTTGAGATATGCAGGGACCTAAAATGACCGGTATAATAATACTCATAGCGGTCCTATAAAATATGAATGTATTTTTACTGTTTTAAATCATTCATGCTCTCTCTCTCTCTTTGGGTCCCCAGGACAAGCAGTCCTGGCAGAACGAGTATGAGATCTACACACTCAGCGGCATGAGACATGACAACCTCCTCCATTTCCTCGGCGCCGAGAAGAGAGGCACCAACATGGACATCGAGCTGTGGCTCATCACCGCCTACCACGAGAAGGTAGCGCTCCCCCTGCTGGTCACACCGCAGCGCTACAGCGCAAACAAACAAAACAAAAACAGTGTTCGTCCATGGTCTGGGTTACATTGCACCCATTGCGTGAATGGTTTGTTAAAGTGTAATTTATCACAAAACAAGTGTTGGGACAGCCTAGCTGTGCAGTTAATCATCCTCCAATCTTCTTTGATTGTACATTGCCAGCAGGATCGACAGGACTAACACCCAAGTCATAGATAGATAGATAGATAGATAGATATTCGTTTTGATGTACATCCTTTGGAAACGTTGGTGCATAGGGATCATAATTGATGATGATTCTGCTTAGCGTTTGCAAGTTCAAACCGTGTTTAGGTTGGCTTTCTATCATCATTTGAATAATAATTTAATGTGCCTGTAGCTATGTGAACTTAATGCCAAGATAAAGCTGGATGGATGTCACATGCCTTGAATTGTTACTCAAAGACTAGATGAGCTCAGCCAAGGCCATACTCAATCAGTTACACAGGACTTGAATGCCAGATTGTGTCAGCGATTTGGAATGCAGTATTAATTGCAGCTTCTTTAGTGTTAGTAAGCATACCTCACAATTATAGACTTGTTTAAGTGTCTTTCTAGATGCCCAAGACGGAATGCTATAATTTATGAAGGAAAAGAACATCTTCATCAGCGCCAAGTGACACACTAGTGCAGTTTCCCAGCAAGCTAGCTTCTGCGGTATAAAGGCCAACCGTGTGCTTGACCTTCCGAACGGTCACGCATCGTCTTGGCTCTGCACAGTATTGCTCTTCACTAACCTAGGGCATGTGTATTGTCCCCTTTGACTTCAGGGCTCTCTGACGGACTACCTGAAGGCCAACGTGGTGTCGTGGACCGAGCTGTGTCACATAGCCCAGACCCTGGCTCGCGGCCTGGCATACCTCCACGAGGACATCCCCGGCCTCAAGGACGGCCACAAACCCGCCATTGCCCACAGGTAGCTAATGTTAATGTCAAAACCGGGCTACATCACTCAACCCACCACACCTTAAACTATACTTTATAGTTTTTCGTTTTTCCTGACTGTGTCTTGTGTTTTTGCGTTTCTTTACAGGGACATCAAAAGTAAGAACATCCTGTTGAAGTCTAACCTGAGCGCCTGCGTGGCTGACTTTGGCCTGGCCCTGAGGTTCGAATCGGGCAAGTCTGTCAGCGACACGCATGGACAGGTGAGCTGGCCGGCCCCCAGTTTGCGCCCCCATTCTGAGGGACAAGCTCAGCAATGTGTTAAGGGGAGGTTAAAAGGGAACTTGTCAGCATAGTTTATGTATTCGCATTCTTGCTTTTTTAAATAGTATCTCAAACTTGGGGAAATATAATTGAAAGCAAATATAGTTTTTTTCCATGATGTCATGCAGTGGGGACGTCACAGCTACAATTCCATACGTTATCTGGACGCTTCTTATCACGTAGTTAATTAGAAACATGGTAAAAGTCGTCACAGGGTTTTGCTCATGATAACAGGTGAACTTTGTTTTGCAAGCTAACTAGGTGATAATGTGGATGTGTGTGTGGGGTTGTAAAATTCTTATCTCTATAGCTCACCGATTGGTTATGCAATCATGCTTATCGGCACACTGTGTGTCAGTGGGACAAAAAACTAACTTTGGCCGTCATCGGTATCCTAGCCTCAAACTGCATTGACGTTAAAGTGTCCACTAGCATATATTATGTTAAATTACTTATGGATGTGGTTTAATCATAGTGTGTAGGACCGGTCTGTAGGCTTTTGGTCAATTTATTAGAGGAAACGCAAGATGCTAGTATTTTTGTATTTCTATAAAATACTACTTGCGTGCCGTACCAATGGACTATTATGTTGGGCAAGTTATTGAGCCAATTAGTGTGTACACCTGGCTAAAATGCTAGGTGGCGTCGGTGTCAACAAAACACACGGTACGTATTAAAAAAAGACCAAAAGGTTCTGCATCTTGAGAAGTTTCCGGCTGTTAACAGACAACTTGACTTGGCGTTTGGTTGCAGGTGGGCACCAGGAGGTACATGGCCCCCGAGGTGCTGGAAGGGGCCATCAACATCCAGCGGGACGCCTTCCTCAGGATAGACATGTACGCCCTGGGCCTGGTCCTCTGGGAGCTGGCCGCACGCTGCAAGGCCGCCGACGGTAAGCACTGCCGCCGAGCACGGTCAGGGAATAGTGGTTCCCTTCATGTCATGTTCATTTCATTCTGTCGTCAGCTACTTTATCATTATTAGTCGACTGTTGTGGGTTGCTGGGGCACGTTACTTCCGCCCCCTTGGGGAGGACGAAAGTACCTATCTAATGTTATCTAATGTCACAGAGAGGCTTCTGCACGAAGAGAGGACATCAGAGGTGTTACGACCAATTAAATGCACGGAGAAATGGCAGTATCTACAACACCGGTGTATTGTTTTATGTGTTTTCAATGTAACACCTGCACTGTACACGTTGACTTCAACGCGCCTCAAGCAGGTGCTGCTGTGACCCTGGGCCAGCCGGGTCACGACCTCGTCCCTCCCGGGGCACCAGGGCCATCCCAATTGATCCTGCTCTGTCTGCTAGCTATAGAGTAGTATTGAGCAGGGAACTTTGTGCCTGAAGCACATCGTACAAGACAAACATATATATATATACACACACACTCACTCACTCACTCACTCACTCACTCACTCACTCACTCACTCACTCACTCCCTCACTCACTCACTCACTCACTCACTCACTCACTCACTCACTCACTCACTCACACTCACTCTCACACACACTCACACTTTCTCACACACACACACACACACTCACACTTTCTCACACACAGACACACACTCACACTTTCTCACACACAGACACACACTCACACACTCTCTCACACACACACACACACACACACACTCACACTCTCTCACACACAAACATACACACACATGTCCAATCACTGTATTTTTCTTTAACTTCATCCTGATATGAGCCCTATCCGGGAAAGCCCCTCCGCCAATTGTAAAGACATTTTAGGTCATGCGAGACACTCCTGCAAGATCTGATTCTCAACTTTTAGTCAATGAAAAATATTGTTGGCAAAACTAAAAACAATTCCAACCCCTAAAAACATAACATAATAATAGTTTACAATAATAACAATAGTTATGCATTTCATAACCTGACATGCACAGCAAAAGTGATATTTTTCACGTGATGTGATCTTCACAAACTGTATCAATCATCCAAGTTGTGTTTGATCGCATAAAACCACCATAAATGGATAATCCAGTGTCTGGGCACCATTTTGCAATTTTGTTGCCTACAATCAATGTACAGTAGTGTTTCAGAGGAAATAGGTCAATTGTCTTCAATCAGAACACACGTTCTTCGTCGCCATCTGGTGGCCGTATGGTGCACTTGAGATTGTTTTGCTTGGTGTCGTACAATTATATTCGCTCTGACCTTTCAATAGAGGGATCGAGTCTCAAAATTGTACATTGGGTTTTCAAGATATTTACCCATTTGTGTTTCATCAAGGTTATATTTTCAAATTTGCATTGGATTGGATTTATTCAGTCAATTGGAGTTTTCCCTTGAACCTACCTCAACTAAAACCTCTCTATCTTTGCTCTACTTCACTTTATTTGCATCAAATATTGACCCAGGGACTCATCAGAAGTTGCGCTATGGCCCTATAATACTATACGGCTACCAACTGCTAATGCACTAGGTGGTAGCAAACCACAGAAATGAAATCCTCCACCTTTGCTGTGTTCTAGCTTTAATCACTCCCACCAAGTAGTATCTACGTAGATCAATGCCCTAGCTAAACAATCTCACTGGCGTTATCTTTCCTTCTGTACCAAGATAACATATAATAGCCCTTGCCGTTTGTGTTTGGAGTAATACTCTATTTACTTTGGGTTTGTTATTTTCAGAAATAGGCCCAGTGATGAAGAGGTTAAACCACTGCTGTACTTCGAAATTCATCATCACCCCTAGAGTGTCACCTATAAATGTAGCCTGTGTTTTTCGTGGCACGCACACAAATGTTCCGGCAGTGTTGTGACCCAGCCGCCTCTGCTCCCCCAGGCCCAGTCGACGAGTACATGCTGCCCTTTGAGGAGGAGGTGGGCCAGCACCCGTCTCTGGAGGACATGCAGGACGTGGTGGTCCACAAGAAGCTGAGGCCCACACTCAGGGAGTGCTGGCAGAAACACAGCGTGAGTACAACCACACTGTGTGTATGTGTGTGTGTTTGTGTGTGTGTGTGTGTGTGTGGGATTTGACGAGGGTTCCTTAACAGGAACTGTGTGTGTTGAGGACCACAGGGCTATGTGGTTGGTTGTTAGAAAAACAGGTCACTGCCGTATTTTCTGGGCCAACAAAGTAGTTTTTTTTAGGTGTAGCATTTTTATTTAGTTTTATTAGTTTTAGTGCTTCCATTGCCATCCACGCCAGCAGGTTGTAGGGTATCATTATTCTTGGGACGGAGCTGAGCGCTAACTAGCTCGCCTCACCCCAGAATAAATCATGTTGGCCACTGAAACAGCACTTCAGTCGATCCCCTTGCCGGGTGTTATTTTATCCTTTTCAGCGTTTGTTTTTTCAGTACCAATTTGCTGCACAAGTAGAAATAAAAAAGGACCGGAAAAAACGCATTGATGTTGTTACAGTAAACTGTAGGTGAACCTGGGTTGGTTCATGCAGCGAAATAAAGCCGCCACTTTAACTGATAACTCGAACTTTGTGGCACCATTAGCACCTACTAATGAGCAGACACTAGGTCTAACTAGTAGTTTGTACAATACCGATAAATCATTCCACGACCGTTATCGGTTTTACTCTGGCTTCTGGGTAAAGATACGGATGGCGACGGCACCGTTGCATTCCGTCAGCTGATGACAGTGATGCACTGACGCGGTCTTTGGGGATCCCTTGGTTTTATGCTGCGCAAATGACCCTCCTCCGACCTCGGACGCGTTTGCACCGGGTGCCCCGGCCGCAGATGGGCTGCGGCTCGTTTTTCCCCTGAGGTCCCGGGGGGCATCTCTCTTTATCCATATGAAGCAAGAATAACAAGCTAATGATCCCCCCCCCTCAGACTGTGGGAACGCTGAACGCGTAAGTTCAGCCGCGCCGCTCGGCTATTCCGCTGACGTCGAGGGCCGTGGCTAGTGCCGCATTACACGGTGTCGATGAGAAAAGAGGCCGCATCCCATAATCCTCCTGGGTATAAAAAGATACCCAAGCAGCATTGATATTTCTTTGGTATATTCTCGGCCTGGCGTTCGATCCCTTCCTCCTCAGCGATGGGGTCGGACGCAGAGCCGTACGCGTCGGGCGTTGGCTGACTGTTGCTCCCTTGCTTGTCCTGCAGGGCCTGGCCATGCTGTGCGAGACCATCGAGGAGTGCTGGGACCACGAGGGGGAGGCGCGGCTGTCGGCCGGCTGCGTGGAGGAGCGCGTGGTGCAGATGCAGCGGCAGGCCAGCGTCACGGCGCCCGAGGAGATCGTCACGGTGGTCACCATGGTGACCAACGTGGACTACCCGCCCAAAGAGTCTAGCCTATGACTAGACTGAGAGAACCCACCCAGGGCCGATTTTAAAGTCAAATCGAAAAACTGACGATCGATCATTCAGGACCCCCCCACCAGACCCCCTCCCCTCCCTGGCTGGCCCATGTGCGACCTCCCCCCCCCCCCCCCCCCCCCCTTCCCCCAGCGAGCCAATGAGCCAATATGAGCCGTGGCACCTGGTGTTTCTTGGATTTCCTTTTTCGGGTTTTTTCTTTTTCTTCTTCATTTTTCGAGCCGCGGGCGTCACCGATTGTACATGGAGTTGTCGTCGTCACGACGCACCAAATGGCGTCGGGGGAGGGGTCTCGCCCTCCTGCCCCCTCGCCGGTGGGAAGGCAGTTGAGGTCCTCTTCCTAAGCGCTTCCTGTTGCGTGTGAGGCTGTCGCGGCCTTGCGGACTAGATGGCGGGGGGCCACATGAACACAGAACTCCCCTTCCACTGAGGTCCCTGCAGACCGGTACTACCCACTGCTTACGATGGACAACGCTGTTTAACAGTTGCCACCCCCGTCCCATACCTCCCCACCCATCCACCCCTTAAGACTGAAAGCTCCTGCAGGAAAAGGTACAAACTCCCAGGCAGATATTGGACTTAATGCTGTCTTTTTCTAAGAAAAAGGTGGGAAGTGCATTACGGACACGATTAATTTGACGTCGGTACGACGCAGGTCGAGGAGGGGGGAAAAAAAAGGGCGACTTGGGTTTTATGACACATTTGCTGGTTGTTTTTTTGTCTGTGTGTTTCTATGAATGACTATGTAATGCCAATAAGAAAACAGCTTCTGAATGTCTGTGTACCGCTGCTGTGTATATATATAATTATATATATAGTATATATACACACACAAACATGTCATACGACACTATAGGTGTATATCTATATCTATAGATATATCTATATCTACATCTATCTCGAACATTGAGAGAGGTGTCAATGAAAAAGTGTGTAATCATGGGTATTTATCCAGACTTTCCCGTGGGAACCTACCTTCAGTTTGTAGTTATCCCCCCTACTCCCCTCATATCTCCCCAGGGATACACCTGTGGGTTCAATTCAAAGGCAGGCAGTAGTCTTCTCTGGTGATCCCCTCAAAAACGACCCTGGAATCTGGCCTCTGCAAAAAGGGCGTTGTCAACGCGATCTTGGCCACTCTTTTTGTTTTTGTTTGTTTTGGGCTGTTCTTTTCCCCTCATCATACGTTCAACCTAAAATTCCGTTTCGCACGATGCTGAGAAAGCCATCTCCCTTCTCACCGGGAAGTGAGAAGGTGCCGATGTGTGTGGCTCTTTTGGACGCCCGAGAGCCGGTCACCGTGACAACTGCCTCCGCCGTAGCTCCTGTAAACAACAACGACAACAGCAGCAGCAGCAACAGCAGCAGCACTTACAACAGCAGCAGCATCGGCTTCAGGTCATCCAGGTGGCACCACCAGACTACTGTTCAACCAAAGAACCATGGGGCAGGGGAGGGGGGCTTTCCTCACCGTTAGACTGGGAGCAGGGTCCGAAGAGACGGCGAAACACCGCCATCCACCACCTCAAAACAGGAGTACTCATGATTTTAAACCTCTCCTCAACCAGGTATACCTCAGTTTGACATTCTACGAAATGAAATGGTCTTTCCTTTCCTCAGGGGGTTGGGGATTGTTATCGTCGAAGAACATTCAGAAACACCTGTTTGCTGAAACAAGATTTTGGAAATGTATGAGGAGAGGAATGGAGAAATGGACAGATGGGAGTGAGGGACGAAGGGAGAGAGGAGATGTATTCAAAGTATGCCAACGACGACACAGAAATAGCCATTCACAGACCAGTGTTTATTTTATTGTTTTGTTAATTTCGTTTCTTTTGCCTTTTTCCTAGTTTGTATATTTCCTTGTTGACCATCCCAGCCAGCCGACCTGTTTTAAATGTGACTCTGGCGGTTGTGGCTGTACCAAAATTGGAAGCCTCTTTATAACTCCATGGAGACGAGAGAAAGAAAATCCCTGAAAATATGAAATATCTTAGAGAAATGGAATAATAATTGTAGGGTTGCGGTTCCATTTCACCATGTAACCAATGCCTTTTTGGGGTATTGTTTATCTTGTTTTGTTCTCTCCTATTCTTCTCTCAATATTGATGCTATATATATGTATATATATACATATATATATAAAAAGGTGTGACTATGATGTCTGTTGTAAAGAAACTCCAGCCCATGCCCTTAGTTAATTGTTCCCACATTTTTATAAACTGAGCTTTCTTCACCCCAACACCCCGGTAACGGTGCCGTCGCTGCTCGGCTGCGCGCCCCCCCCCCCCCCCCGGTCGTCTTTCAAGATGTCTCAGGAAACATCCCATCGTCCGCCCCCGACTCTTCTGATGTTCCCCCGCTCATTCTTGTGCCACATCTGGCTCCCACCGCGGTGTCTGAAGGAGCAGACGTTGCGCAAATGTGTATTAAAAGAAAAAGAGACGAATGGGGGTTCTCAATCCATCCCACCTCTTCCCCCTCTTCCGGTAGGGTGGTCGAGCCTTAGGTCATGGCTCAGGATATGATTTGCTGCTGGAGTCAGGTACCAGATACTTTTTTTTTTTTTTGGTTCGGTCCTTTGTTTCTACCCTTCGCCAACGTTGGCCACTTGGCGTCCTTGTGACCCATGGCCAATGCGTATTTAGATCCGTGCTGATTAATGCTATGGTCGGGATAAAGAACGCCCTGTCTGCCTCTGTCGACCACCATCACATCCACACCTCACATCCACCCCCCCATCGCAAGAAAGCAGAACCGGGATGGCCTGGAAAGGAAAACACCGAGGCGCATTACTTTATGGCTGGATATCGCTGGCTGCTAGGCATGTTAGCCGGAACACGTGAGCAGCTCCCCCCCCCGACGTTGAAAACCTTGGAGATATTCAGGGATCTGACGCTCAAGTTTCCTCCACTGTATGCAATCAAAGGTTGGAGCAAACTAAATCCTACCAACTTTCACGACACTATCGTTTTCTTGTCTTCTTTCTCTCATTTGTATTTTTTCTTTTGGGGTTTTTCTGCGAACTCGTTGACATGTAGACATCCTCTGGTTGTACAGAGCATCAGCTTCATGGATACCTGGACATGAATCAGCAAACGTGCCGGGTTCAGTTATGGCCACCGCAGCACAGAGAAATCCTCATTGTTTAGTGTGTGTGTGTACGTATGTTTCTTTGTTGTTTTTTTTGCTCATTCAAGAGATTCACTACAAGAGGCACCCTGCGACACAAGATTTGCTGAACCTCACAGGGAGCTAGCTTAGCATTTTTGAACTCCCTGTGACCACAACTGCTGGGTGAAATTGTGGGTGAAAAGCCAACAAGTTTGTAAGATCCAGGAAAGAGTTGTATTCTGATTTTTTTTTTTTTTGCAACTGCTGCCATTGTCATATAACTCATGATAATATTGTATTATTCCTAGCACGGATGCAAAAGGTTGACAGTCTGAAGAAAAGGAAAAGTGTTCCGTATTTCACCTCACAACTCACACAAACTGCTGCCACTCCCCAAACCTTCCTCACCCCCCTTTTCCCCCCAATCAGTTCTGTGTAGACGCAAAATCCCACACGTTTTTTCATGTGACCTGGGAGTGTGTGACATGCTTTTTGTGTCAGGGCCTTCACAGTACAACAGTTCAACAAAAAGCCAAACCCCAATCCCTCTTTCTCTCTCCTGACAATATTAGTAAATGACTCGATGGACAATGCACAGTATGTACATATGAATGTTGTGTTAGATTGTGAATTTAGCATGAGGTTCTTTTTTTTATGGTCTCAAGGCAAAAAAATCTTTATAATGTTAATATTAAAGAATTATGTTGTTTATTTTATAAGTCGATGGTATTTTAGAAAAAGGAAAAAAATATATACAAATGTTTTTTTATTAATTTATGTCCAAGACTCAAAACACTAATCTTCCTCTAGGGGGAGCAGTGTGGAACAGGGGTTTCCATATTGTTGGCGTTGATGTTTTGTTGCTCTCCAGAATGGACTCATCTTACCTCATCTATCCCTACTGGTGCTCACCATGCTCGTGGCATCGTAAGCAGATGACGGTGCCACATCAGAAAACAACTCGCGACATCTGACCACCCGTTCTTATTTCATCGTTTTCCTGACACCGCCCTCCACCCCCCTCTCACACAACACTTTTTTTGAGACACTAATTAGGACTTCGCTAAACACAGGGAGTTTATTCAATCGTCTATACATGGCCATGCCCATTGTTAGGAAACATGCCATCTTGTATCTTATTTTTTCTTCATTTTGTTGCAAGTATTAAACAAACTTGTTTCAGGGCTTGGTTGGAAGTGATTGTTGAATATTGTACAGAAGAAAATGTATGCTACCCCCCCATCTCCCTTTCTCCCAAAATAAAGTATAGTGACTGCTCTATGCACTGCCTTTTGGGATTTGTTTTTCAGTGACTCCCCTGCTGTCCCAACACTATTCGCTCACTAGTTTCCTTTGATGCTAAATGTTATAAATTACAAACAAAATATTTAAATTCAATATCAATATATTATTTGGCAAGAGTTTTAAACATTCTTAATTAAGAATATAATTATGTTGACAACATTTGTGAACATAATTATTGAATTCAAACAGACCTATAAACCAGTTTAGTTCATTCAGAAGTTCCCTGGCTTCCAATGATAATCTATTTAATGTTTCTATTTTTTTTTTTTACCAGTTTTTGACTCATAAATTCTCATTTAAAACAAATCCAATATTATAGAAAAAATATCCAAGAAAAAAGGTATCTTGCCATGCATGTTTCTTTTTCCTCACTAGGTGGCAGCATTTGCGCAATCTCGACCTTAATTCATATTAGTTAGCTTTTTATAATTATTAACTTTACTATGAAACCACGAACCTACCGTTGGGAATCAGTGACTGTTTAAAATATTTGGACATGGCAAGGGTCGTCATAACTTGCCACATTAACTGAATGATTAAGTCATTATGCCAATATGACCATTGTTTGAATGGGAAATTCAACAGAGATCAAGATTGAATTCTATAAAATGTCCGTTTTTTGAGACTCTGCCTATTTGATTTACCGTAACTTCAGCACTAGCATCGATGTAGGGGTGCATCTTGCTGCATTTATTTAAAACTATCTGAATTTAATTTCATCGAGGCGGTTTATTCTATTTTTCTATACCATCAGTCTGAGAAATGCCCCATCTCCCTGGGCCTTAAAAGCAGTTATTAGCAAATCAATTTCCGGTTATTGGTTCTTGAATTTCACATTAAAAGTTGGATTAAAAAAAGATTTAAAAGGCTTCTCTGTCGACTTACGTTTCCCCCCGTCCTTCCTCCTTATCTCTTTTGCCATTACTATAATCTGAAAATAAAATAATATAATCATTTGACCACCTCAGGAGGCCTACTACCGTAAGTTATAGTATACATAAGATGCACATTTTTGTAGAGCTTGATAGTTGGGCTCAAAAGAAGCAGGAGCAGTTTCAATGGCAAGCAGGGTCTGGTAGATCATTATTTAGCTCATAAATACTATTTGGTAAATCGGATTTCCATTTATCCATCACCTTCTCACCAGCATCATGGAACTAGTCCTGCTGTCCTACAGAAGATTAAAACTTGGCGTTTCTTTTTAATAAACATTTTTTTCTTGAATATTTCAAATTCCTATATTACTTGCATCGCTAGACTAATTAAGTATTGCTATTTAGAAACATCTGACAACTTCAAAAAGGAGGAGACCAGGAGGCGTCTTTCCAATGACAGGGAACTTCCGAGACTTCTCTCTCTTAACACGTAATATGAGGCTGCATACGTGCTACTAAAACCATTTCATGACAGTGAGTCAGAAACCGCAGTCTCTGCTGCAGACGCTACCGTCGTGTACAGGAGAGCTCCGGTTTGGCAGCATCAGCTCTCACAACAGTTCATTCATTTGCATTAAGCGTAGCTGTTTCCCTGGGCTGCTGAACTTTGAATTAGTGGATTAGAGGTTAATGTATTTCGATTTGGATAAACCTGAATCTGAGCAGCTACAACAGGAAAGGAAGCAAAGACATAACTGTGAACTATAGTTTGTGCTTCTTTGTCAAGGGTAGGTTTCTTAATAAAATATGCCTATAAGACATCAAGGGGATTTGGGACCCTCAGAAAAAAAAAAAATATTTGACTATGTCCAACCATTATAGTGTGAACAGTTTTGTTTTGTGTTCGTCAGCAAGGCACAACGGATTCACACACACTTCCATGAAATCGGCAAGAATAAAATATCGGGGCAATAACAATGACACGGACAATATTGTGAACCTGAGTTTATTACCAACACGCCCTTATTTTGAAAATCCCGGCCGTCGTGACCATTCTTGATAGCTTGACAAAGAGCATTACGCGTAAGCGAAGATTAGATGGGAAGAAAGAGGTGTTCTACTTCAATACAGTGTGCATATTGGGCTGGTGAGTGAAAATCTCTCAAATATCTTATGTTCTACTTGTGTTTCTAACTAAACTCGTTTCAAAATGCACTCAAATAGATTTTACAGAGGTCATTGTCTTTGTACCAAGCTCATGAGATATGGGGGATCCTGACTTTGTGGCTTGCAATAACGTGCCTGACTGATTGTTACATTTTTCCTAGTTTTGTCTAAATTCCCCATGGCTCAACTATTGTGCCTGATTTGTACGCGAAGGACTTGACCCGATAAAGGCAGAGTGCTCTCTGGTTGTTGTTCCTGTAGCCGTCCAGCTAGCTAGTCCTCATTTGAGGTTATCAAGACTAATGTTTCATGAACATTGTCGTTGGATTACGTGATCCATGATTAGTTTCATCAAGTGTTCAACACTCAGAAATACGAAGATGGCTGTCCTCTTCCAAACGCCACCATAGTATTCCTGGTTATTTTTCCTTACCAGCAGCCCACGAAGTTTAACTGATTAGCTCGGCGGTATTGCAGATGTTTTTCTCCTAGCTAAGCCTGCTAACGTTTGCCGCAAATTAGCCCGGCTTTGGAATACGCTTCTGTGTGAAATATGTTTGTTTACCATATGCATGCATGCATATGTATGTAAATGCGTCCGGATATATTGCACTACTGCATGCGTTAATGCATTGAACGCGAGTGTTTCAGCACCAGGCTATATGTTGGTATAATGGTTGCTGCGTGATCCTTCTTGATCTGCCAGAAAAGGTCGGTCTATTTCCTGGACTGTGCCTCAAATTCAGATTTGTGGGGGAAAAAAAAGAGCTGCGGATTCCACATCGTATATCGACATGCATTTGCCACTCTTACTGTCGTTTCAGGCTTATACATAGGGGAGCTTTTATTGGGGACCAAACGCGTCTCTGCTTTAAATTATTCAATCCCCATTACAAAAATAAAGACAGAATTCCCTTGTTAAGGGAAACTATATTACGTTTGTATCCCTGGAATTGTAAAATGCCATGTCGTATATTATTGGCAGCACCGACTGCTCCTCGGATTGCCACGGCCACTAGTTTGGCTGCACAGCCCACAGCCAGCATCCATAACTTCTGGCAGCAAATGGAATTTTGAGATTTATGATTTGGAGAGAACAAGGCTTGCTGCACTATCTGTTCTCTTGCAAGGCAAAGAGGTGGTGGCTTCGTGTTGTTGCTATGCTGGATGCAGTCACTCATGCTAGACAGTAGGTTTTCTAATCTGGATCAAATATTTCTTTGCCTGCGTTCCATTTTTGCAAAAAAAAAAAAGGGATTGCAAAGTCTGAAGTATTTAACTAGAGTTCAATTATTACAAATATTGTCTTCCCAATAATTTGTCTGTGTTGCACTTAATGGCCATTCCTGTATTATTAGTATTTCTCTTTTCGCATTGTACGGTATCCCTTGTTTGTTCTATATGACATGCAGAGACTAGCGTTTCTCTGCAACCAGATCCATTGCCAAAATAGTTACTGTTGGATCTCTGACTGACCCCCCTCCCTACCTCCTTCATCCCCTTGGGACTGCCTGCCTACCTTGCAACCAAGGCAGCAACCTGTCCTATTTCTCAACTCTCTCTTTCTCTCCAGGCATTGAGCACTGGTAGGACACCAGGGTGCTTGCCCTGCTCATGTGTGGCTACTGTGTCTTGCCAAAAATAGTATGGCGAGACACACTATGATCTGTTGCCTTGTCTTGCTGCTGTGCAATCAGTGTTAGTCACAGGTAGGCGTCCTAGCAGTTGGCCTAAATGATCAGTCGCATGCACAGCAGTGAGCATGCAGCATTAAGCAGGTGTATGTTGTAGTGGTGAAAACTAAAAATTGCATTATAGTAGCATTATAATACAATTATGGTAGGAGGCTAGATATGTGGGGTTTGAATGTGGTATTATGAAAGACCATAATTGTCTGTGTGTAATGCTTCAGTAAAGTAACAATATGTTTAATTAAATGAGATGAGCAAAACAAAGTAGCACACTTCTAAGGTAGTGTCAATCTTTTTTTTGGATTGTGGAAATATTTATAGATATTTTTTTGCAATGATATCGCATATCTCTAGTGGGTTTTTCATCCATTTACAATTCCCCTCCCAACCTTGTTTTTCTGGGTCACTCTTTAATGCCAAATTAACTTGATCAGTTATTCCGCCATTACCTTCGATCAGGACTATTTACACCATTCAAGAATCAAATGGTAGTGTTAGGTTCTTAATGGTTCTGATTTTAAATGCGCACCATGAATGACATGGAAAAGCAAGTTGCATATGATTTACTACTATTCCCTCAAATATATATTTGTATAAAATATAGATGTATATACATTTGGCATGTTATACAAACATTCATGAGATGAATGGAAGCACAGCTCTTTAGATAACAGACCATCTCACCTAGGGGAGCTGGTGTATTCTCAAAAACACCCAGTCTGAGTATCAGCAGACGTAACAACCATTTGACCAGAACGGCGTTACATCTGGGGATCAGTATTCAAACGAGAATGCTTGTGCTTAGTACGCTGCAGGATTGATGGCGGGGGGGGGGGGTATATATGTCAGAATAGGAGATATGTGCCTTAATCTGATCTGCACACGGTGGATGGCGTTAACTAGCAAAGAAATGTACATTCATTTTCCATTTTGTCATATATGCCGAACTGATATGTACATCATAAATATATAAAACTGCTTTTTATGACTTAATTAACGATCTGATGATGAATTCCGTTAATAGGGGTGGATGTGATTACGCGACTGTGATAGATCCCTGTAGGTCCATCTGCCCAAGGAAGCAGCCGCTGCTTGCTGTGAATGAAAAAGGAAACTGCCAGGAGACTTAGTCATACCTTTGTCACCACCACTGTAAAAAGAAAATACCCGTCTATCTTCCCCCATCCCCCCCGTTTTAATCTAGCCCTTGGCTTGGCTCTAGCCTTATGATGAGATCACCAGTGGCAACAAGATGGTAATATTCCTCCAGTGCATTCTTTATTGGCTTTCTGTCAGCCACTGCCACTTCAGCCTTTGAGGATCTGAGGAGCCCTCATGACTTATTGTTGTTCATGCTGGTGTGGGGTTGCAGATTGTTGGTTTTCATATATTTATCTCAAGTGATCCTTGCTAGCATATAATATTGCAAGATTTCTAATTATCATGCTAATTTAAGATGTTGCTGTTTTCTCCACAGATGTGTTGCATGCCATCCAGAGGCGGACGTTCGCCTTAATACAGAAATTTAACGGGACATCAAATTGAAGCTGATTTCATTCCTAACCAAGTGACTGCTGTGGTTAGCCCAGACAGAAGGCCTACTGTTGGTGCTCCACCAGAGAGAGAGAGGGACATCATCTAATCCTTGCAACGCTTTCAACATGACCAGGGCAATGCAGTCAATCGCCAGTCACCGGCTCCCTCCTCTGTGAAAGTCAGAGGAACGGACGACTACAAAATGGACAAGAACATTACTCGGGCTATTTATGGTTCTTCTGTCGTCAATAATATCAATCTAACATCAAATTACAACATTGGGGTGTCCATGAATATGCCTGTCCCAACCATGTCTACTCTGGATGGGTTCGCCGACATGCTCAAGGATGAGGCTCGGGCGGTCTGCTTCTAGTCCCACGAGGTTGTGATATTTGCTGTGGTGCGGTTCGAGCGTGTGGTGGACCTTCATGACAATGGACAGGACAGTCACATATGGTGGCGGTGGCCACTGCCCAGTGGGAAAGCCGCCAGCCCAGGTCCCCATTGGTTGGCAAAGAAAGATCCACCATGGAGGTGTTGTCTACATCAGGTAGGACTCGGCCATACTCTACGGAACACAATGCCTGTTCACTGTTGATTGTTGAGTGTCGGTGTGTCTTCTCAGGGATTTGTGTTCGAAACAATTTGATCAGGAACCTACTGGTTTGATCTGGTCCTACTCAATGTTTCGGGGATGAACCAAATCCCACACTTATGAAATGGCTTTTCGAAATTGGGGAAAGCATCTGCGAGACATTAAGATATGTAATTATCGGTGAATAACACTGTATAATCCTGAACACTGAACGTATATTTCTGTGCAGTGTTTTTCTTCTTGAGGCACAGAACTGCATGGATCCATCTTCCATCGTCGACTTGGCTTTGTGTCTCTCTTTATGTCAAATGTAAAGTAAGCCTCCTCAAAAAGCACCCCTAGCTAGTTAGCCTAGTAATTTGGAACCTGATAACGTGATGATGCACCCAGTGAAGACCCAAATGTTACCCCAGGAAGTCAAAATGTTGCCTTTACTGGCTAATCATCTTAGTTGGTTGTATCATAGTCTTCCACGGTCAGAGTTGCACGTAAGTAGGGCAAGTCTAGAAAACCCTGGCAGAGTTCAACCCAAAGACGAGTGCTGAAGATAGAGTATGACATTTCTAAATGCATCCAACAGGGAGGTGGATCTGAACACTAGTAGTCATCCAGAGCTCATGTACACATTGCCATACCGACGACAGGTCGTAAGTAACTAACCCAGGCATGGCAAGCATGGCATTCAGTTGGCAGTGAGGGAAGCAAGAGCAGGAAGACGAGACGCTGGGACCTTATGACTGATCTCCCTCTCGGTCTTCCTTTAGCTTTCTCATCATTCAGTCTTTTTAGTACATCTTGATTTAAAATAATATCTTTTTTTTTTTTTTTAAAGAAAGCCTGCAAACCTTGATTTCTGTGACCTTTGTTATGCAAACTGCTTCTCAAATAGTTCTGCGTGCCTTCATCTTCCAGGGCCGGAACATCCAGTGGGGTCATTTTGTAAGCACCATAAAATAAACTTGGATGGATGGATGAGGTTTTAGAAAATTGCCATCTCTGTCATGAGCTATGATGCTGCCAAATGGTATATTTCCATATATTACCCACCCCCTCAATTTCAACCGTTCTTGTGTGGGTTTTTAATTTAACTCTGAAGCCAACATTTTGTAAAGGCGGCTGAAATGGCTTTTGTCTCGTCTGTCACAGCTCCCTAGTTCGGATGTTCTCAAACTCTCGCTCGCTCTCTCTTTGCCCTTTAATCCGCCTTTTACGTATGTAGCTCGGTTTGGCGGGGTTGTCATGTAAGAAGAACTATTTTGACCTTTTCCTTTTTAATGTCCTGAAATAATACAGCCAGTGTTGCTGCTCTGGGCCAGTGGCTGTGGGGAAGCGTGCTCTGGGGTGTGGTATTGTCTCAGGCTGCTGAGCCTGTCAAGTGCTAGTCCCTCTGCATGAGCAATCAAACAGACCCACACAGCCTTGTGGATGATTCTCCTCTATGCCATATCCACTGATGTAAATGGACATGCATCCACTAATATTGAGAACTTTTGGAATCCCTTTATCTTCGGGCTATATAAAGATAGTGTGTACAGTTGTATACTCTCAGCTTATTACATTTTCGTGACACATGACAAATATTTGTTTTTCTTTTATCGTGCAAAATTAATCATAGAACTGAAGATAGTTTTGCATGACTTCCTCCTAACATCCATTGTTGGTGGCAACCAAATTCTAGTTCGGTTTTTTGTTTAGTTTTGGATCCATTTTTCCCAATGCTAATAACAAATTCTTGTCAATCTCGGCCATGCTGTGGTTGTGTGTGTTTGTGTGCATATAAACATCGTGATTGGCTGATCACTCACCATTTCCCCATCCTCTCCACAGCCCCAGTGGCTCGGTGCTTGCCTGTCTGGAACAAGCCAAGAGCTACCTCCAGACAGATGGAACCTGCAAGTGTGGCCTGGAGTGTCCCCTCATCCTCCATAAGGTCAGTGTCTTGGCATGTGTGCGTTGTGTAAACCTCTCAGGAACATAGCGCTGGCCCTTTTTCTCGTACAGTTGCTGTATTCGAAACGCGTGCGTGTTGCCTTGTCGTCAGTGTTCTCTCCCGCCTCCTCCCAGGTGTTCAACTTTGACCCGGGGGCTGCCGTCACGCAGAGGACTGCTGAGGATGTTAAAGCAGACTCTGCCGTCACCAAGCTCTGCATACACAAGAGGAAGATCATCGCCGTGGCAACCCTGCACAGGAGCATGGAGTCCCAGATTTCCAGTAGAAACGCTGGTATGTTTTGATTCTTTGCACGTGTGTGTGTGTGTGTGTGTGTGTGTGTGTGTGTGTGTGTGTGTGTGTGTGTGTGTGTACACGTTTGTTCACTTACAATTGTGTGTTGGATATTGTATAAATGCATGTCATAGGGTCTTTCAATTTGATCACATTTATAGATAACCTGTCCAAAGACAGCCATAGAAATAGGTGAACTAGGCACCACCTGCATACGGAGCCTCATGCTTAAGATCAGTCAGGTTGTGATACAGCTTTGCCGATCTTTCCCTTTTTCTTTACTGCTTTAGGATAAGCTTATTTATTTTTCACCTTGCAGGTGGTTGTCACATTGGTTCTTTGAATCCTCAAGCAATAAGGAAGGATCTGCGCAACGGTCCCCCCAACTCGGTCCCCCCCGACGGCAACAATTCCTACAAACTGCCGATGTCTGGTCCCCAGCACTATGTACACAAACACCAACTGGGCTCCCCACCCCAAAGGGACGCGTATGCACACCAGTCCAGGTTGAGACCTGGCGTCGGTGACCTCAACGCCCAAAGGTCGCCATATCGCAACAACCATCACAGCGGCTTACTCAGCCCCCCAGCAACCACCTCATGTGGCGCCCAGCATTACGGCGACCGGACCCCCTTTCTCAGGAGCCCCGAGTCTGCTGCGCTCAGTTTTCACGGAGCCCTCAGCCCTGGCTCCAGCCACGTGAACGGTGAGCGCTTCGGCCCTCTCTCCCCACCCAGTGTCGTGGTGCACGGCCCGCCCTCCTCCAGCCAGCTGGCCTGTGCCCTCGCTGGAAGAACCAGCGTCTCCTCGTCGCCTTCGATGCACACCAAAAGCCCAAACAGGCAGCGATCGCCCTGCAGCTTCCCCCAGAACACAGACTACACACATAAATCCCCCTTGTCGTCAAACACCCAGCAGCAGCAGCAGCAGCACCACCCACAGGTCCTACAGCACGCCCCCTACGTTGTGCAGAAGAGGTGCATGAGCTCCTCTGAAAAGGACCCCCTCGGCATACTCGACCCGATACCGAGCCTGTTAGACTTTCACGATCAAGCTGTCCCCACCCCCTCCAGACTCCAGGTCAATAACCATCCTCAAGGGGCGTCTGTGCACGCACCTCCTGCCGTCGTCCCCTTGCCTAGTAATCTCCCTATGCCGGCGGTGAAGTCTGGAGTGGCTGGGCCTGGCCCTGGCCCAAGAGGCCAGCAACACCCCGCACTGTCATCCATTTCATCTTCACCCGTTAGATCTCCAGTACACATGGCAGCCCCTCCTGCACCCGTTAGGTTAAAGGAGCTCTCTTTGCACCAACACACGTCCGTTGCCTCCTCACATTACAGTAGTGTTGCCCTGGCTTCACAGGTGCCATCGCAGCAGCAGCCTTCCCGGTCTTTGCAGGGGCCCGTTTCATCCCCAAAGACCTCAGTGCCGCTCCATCACATGGCCGAGTCTGTGATCCAGCCACTAGTAGCAATAAACACTGGTGGTGGCGGTGTGCATTCTGAGTCCATACGCCTTCCCCCTCCCAGAGCCGACAGCCTCAATCAAACGAGACTCCCTCTGAAGACGGGCCCTCGCCAACTCGACCGACAGAATCCTCCCACCTTCCCAGCCAGCAGTCTACTGTCCGCGGCGGCCAAAGCACAGTTAGTCCATCAAAACAACCTGGGTGGCAGCTCGGGTCACCCTGGGTTGGTCGGGGGCGGCAGGCAGCCGTACAGCGAAGGATGTGGCAGTCTGGAGCCCCAGTATCTACGCGGTGCCGGAGTCCCCATGGGAGAGGGACAGAGCGGAAGAGCGGCGCTCCGAGACAAACTGATGTCCCAGCAACGAGGGGCGCAGCGCAAGCGGAAACCCCCCGCCGAGCCCGACGGGAATATGTCCTTCCATATGAACATGCAGCACGGCCCCAGTTCGCATGGCTATCCAGAGCCCACTAAAAGGCTCTTGCAGCAAGTGGCAAACAACGATGTCTCAATGGCACCACTTGTCCAACCTATTAGCAATCAGCTGGAAGCCCAGAATGGACTGAGCCATGCTTGTCAACCACTGCCCTTGCCTGGCAAACCGCTGTTTTTTGAGGATAGTGTGCCTTCATTGTCAAACATGCAGAATGCGCATGGACCCCTTCATCTCCAAATTAGAGACATCGCAGGCTATCGGAACTTCAGCAAAGACTGTCGTGATGATCAAGGGGAGCCCCGGAACATGGAACAGTTTGCACGTCAAGTGAATCAAACGCACAATCTGCCTTTTGTTGGGAATATAAGGACCCTGAGTTACGGCGGACATGACGTGGAAGGGTCCATATGTAACCAAAACTCTCAGCAGCCACAAATGGGTCATCATGTAAAACAGTCCCAGGGCGGCCTCGGTTTTAAAGATGGAACAGGATTTCCCCCGGTGATGTCCAATGGTGGTTTCGAAATGTACCCCGAATCAGGTAACCCATTTATCCAAAGTATTGGCCAAAACATTGTAGATGTTCCTACATGAAGGAATTAAATATGGAATATATCTTTTTTTCTATGGGGTGCTTTATTTTTACCCTCTTTTGAGCAATCAACAAATCCCTCCCATTTTAGTCTAGGAATAAACCCCTTTTGTCTTTGTGTACTAGCTGTTTTCATCTCAATTCCATCATTTGCATTTTTTCTTGCTTATTTTAAACATTGCAACAATACCCTACTCTAGGGCACAATTTGAATTTCCCATCATTTTTTATGGATCATATAGGGTTTTGTGAAGGCAATGGCAGTTTTCCTACCACTAAAAAGTTCCTTTAGTAACGTTAACATGACGGACTAGTTTATTATTCTTGTATCACTTCCTGGTCAACACATGTTTCATTAAAGGTGATGGCTAACTTGAGAGAAAACATTCATCACCACTGCGAATCGCGTGGCTGGAATACCCTGGGAAGTGGTCTTAGTGGCTCGGTTATCCTTTTTTTCATAGGGGAAATGCCAGCCTGAGAATATATGATCACAAACACACAAGTCAGTGATATACAGTGAAGGTTTATAGGTACCTCATTGAAGAAGGTGGATTTGTTTGGTTGAGTTCTAGTTTTTAGTATTCTTTTCTCTTTCCTCAAGGATGAATTTGAATTTTTGTGAATTGGTAAAGATGTCTTGGGAATTTAAATATGAACTCTTACTGTAACTTTGTAATGTCCCTAACCCGGTTTTCATAGCCTAGTTTGCCTGGGAAAAGCAGATCTCTTTTCAGCGCCGATCAGCCAAATTCATACACGCACCCCTCAACGTAGGATGCATTTCTCTCTCAATACAGGAGCTCCACACAAATGATCACACTCACTTCGCGTCCAAGCTCTGTGGATTCAGCACATGTCCTTCGCAAAACCACGAGTTAGCGGATCATGGTGGCCCCTTTGTTTGAGGTTTGTCATCCCGTTTTTGAAACCTTTTTGATTTGGCAGCAAAGCTCACCATTCCTTCTGTCACTGCTCTGTGAACACTGCCGCACACTATTTCTGTCTATGGTAGCCTAGGGACTGTCTGAAAAGGTAAGGTTTGCATTCACTGGCGGAGAGTGTGAGAGGGTTTCTTTTGGCAAACCACTCCGTGTTTGCCTTGCCCCTGATTTGTATGTAATTTGTCCTGGTGAAGGTCTTTCTGATAGATAATGATTCAACTCCTGAGCTGTTGAGTTTATATAAATGCTCAAAAAATATGATTTTCTTTTCCTCTCATTATTACATTGTCTAATATATGATTTCCGTGTCACTAATTCATTTCTTAACCCTCATTTTTTTCACATCATCTGCACATCATCCCTAGATTATAAATGTAACGCAACCTCTTTACAAGTGTTACGCTAGCCTTGATACATTTTTGTGCTTGAATTTAAATCCTACGACATTAGATGCTTGGATGGTCCAATATGCCTCTCTGGATCCTTCCAATACAGGACTCCATTGTGATGGGTCTTCCTTACCCTTTGCTTATGAACATGGTTTCTGTTTATCTTTACCTCTCATTTGACCCTTCCCTTTCTCCCTGCCCCCCCTTCTGGGTCGTATCTTTCGACACTTCCACAGGTAAGGCTCATTTCCTGGACTCGGCTTCAAGAAAGCTCCAGAACGGTAGCCTGCGGCGCCGGCCACAGAAGCAACAGCCAAAGGACGCCTCGGGACAACTTCCTGTCCAGGCCGTGGACTTCCTCCAGCGCCCAGACAGCCTTTCATGTTGTGACTCCAATCACCACCCACCCTCCCCCAGCTCCATGAATGGCCTCCTCAGAACCTTCAAGGTCAGATGAATGTGTTGTTGTTGGTTCAAACCTGCCAAAGTATTAAAATCCACCTTCTCAATAGAATAGTTTCTAATTCTAATCTAATCTCTTGGGTTTTCTTGTGGTAGGTGAGTCTCGCTGAGAGGATACCACCCCCTGCCAGCATGGTTTCGGATCAACAGCAGGGCGTGGGTCTTCCGGATGCCATGTGCTTCCAGGCTAGCCAGCAGGACCTCTCCATAGCCCAGGGCGGGCATCCGAGCACAGACGCGAACCCCGCTAGCCAACGGGTCAGAGCCGGGTCGCGCGGGGAGGCCGCGTCAAGTGTCATCGTCCGCAATTGCGCGTTTTCGGCATCCCAAGCGGCCCCGCAGCTGGACCTCTCCCAGTCAGTCATTCACGGGTCGACCCGCGCCTATCCCAATGAGGCCTCTCAACACCCGGCCGGGCCGCGACGGACCCCCGCGAAACTCAAGCACTCCAACGGCCTGCCCTCCGCCCCGGAGGCACTGCTTCAGTTCAGCCGCGGTCCGCCGTGGAGCTCCGGCGCCAACGGGGGTCCGCCGTACGGCCTCAGCCAGACCGAGAGGAGTCTGTCACAGGCTCGGGCGCAGGACGGGAGCGGCTTCTACACGGAGCTTATGGCCAGACACGCCTTCCCCACGCCGCAGGAGCAGAGCCCCGCTCAGCTGAACGGTAACCACCCCAGGAACGGCCACCTCGGCCCAGCGAGGAGCGGAGCCCACACGTCAGGCGGGGTCATCCAGTCCCCTGAGCAGTGCCCTGCTTCCGATGGCCGGCAAGCGTATTTTCCCAAGCGGTCCAACGGATATTTAAACGGTCAGCTCAACGGGAACTACGGCGGCGGCAGCACACGTGATGAAGGCAGCCTCAACGGGTCCTTTGTGCTGAATATTGCAGAAGGCCAGATGAGTGAAGAGCGGCTCATGGGACCCGTCAGCCTGCATCACCCTGGGCGACCGTTGGCCCACAGACAACCGGCACAACCCGGAGGAGATCTGCTGTGGGCCGGGGCCCCGAGCTTTCATCCCTGGCCCAGCAAGATGAAAATGGAGGGGCCGTCTTATCTCTGCAGTGTTGGCGAAATGATGCAAAGCAAGGTGAGGTGTTAACAATACGTGATTGTTATTTTCATATAAAAAAAAATTGCTTCATTAGACGCTTGGCTTGCTGTTTAAGTGATGGAAATTGTGTATGAGGATAGACATATTTGACTCTGACAAATGTTTTTATTTTTTCTGGAAACCATTCAGATGGAGCCTGTGAGATTTCACCAGACCTTGAAGGATGACCTGAACACATTGCACAAAGCTAATGGTATTCACCTGAGGTAAGTTGAAACTCAATGAATTAATCCATTTGCTGTCTCACAGTTAAAATGACAACAATAAGCAATGAAATAATAGATTTAATGTTGTGTATGTGTTTGTTTTTCGAAGTGCTGGGGCAGTAGACGACCACATGGAGGATGCTTTGCACAATGCAATGGGCCAGTGGCACAAATTTACAGCTAATGTGAGTCTAGTCTTATTTGGATTTGTTAAAATGGGTTGCTTGCATGATGACTCTGGTCACCATATGTTCTTGTAGGGAGTCCTATAGCTCTCTATAGCTTGGAGCTAGTTGTGTCCCATGGGCTTTAAGGAAGAATGCTAATGCGCTTGCCACCATTACTCACACTATGACCAATGTATTGTGTGAATAACGGCAGCAGAGCCAATGCGGGGGTAAAGCATTTCAAATTGATTTCAACCCTTATGTTCAACCGTTTAACTGTGTTTTTTTAATTGACTCCACAGGTAGGCCTAGATGGTGTACGGAAAGCCCCCAAAGCCAAAAAGAGGAAGATCTTTAGATGACAGGAACCTATCGATGGATTTTCATTTATTTATTTATTTTTGATCTCTTCAAATGGATGGAAAGCTCCCCAATTGTATTTTGTATTTAATATGAGGAAAATGTCTGACTTCTGTGAAGCCACGACAGTTTGTGGAAGTTTACATATTTGGATCTATCCGGGGAACAAAACAACATAATTGTGTGAACTTGGTTGTTCTTGTGAGAATCGTCAAAACTACTGAATACCTACAGTTTCTTACATCATGAAGATGGTATTCATATCAAATGGTTAGAGGGGCTGTAGGTAAGATTTGGTTTCCTTTACTTTCTCATTGTACACACAAATGCCAGATTAATACATGTTATATAGCAAGAATAACATGCCTCTAAAGCTTTGAAATATTAAATGATATTCAAAAAACATGTGTTGCTTTGTTTACTAAATTGCCAGATCCCTAAGGCTTGCATTAAAACGTGTTCCTAAAGCGGTACATGTTTAAACTATCCTTTAGTTAACTAAGATAAATCTAGGTTAGGAAGTTCTCAAGGTTTCCTCCATCACATCAATCTAGTGAAATTTGATTGAGTAAATGTGTTAAAAGCAAAATTAGATCACCTTTGTTAAAGCACAGATTTAGTCAAATTTTTCCTTCAGTGTTTACATTCTGCCTAAAATCTAAACCAACCACTTAGACTGTTTCTCAATTAACCTGAGTGTCCTCAAAAACAGACTACATTATATTGCTTTACGAGTTTCACTGATTATTTTTGAACAGGTTATGACACAATTTCAAATACTGAATGGTGTCCCAATTTCTCCACTGCAAAGTTATAATTAACTTTTCCTAAACTTCCCATTATCCATGTTCCTTGTGTGCTGCTTTAATTCCTTATTCATAAACTATATTAATGTGTATGCGTTCTACTAAACTATAAAAAGTAAAGACAAAACCAAAGTAGAATTGTGAAGCGTGAACCATTTTCTAACAGCTGGTACATGATAGTCTGCACCTTGTAGCATTGTACTAACTTTAATAGGTGTCATATGAATCATACAATACATTAATTGTCAAAGACCATGCCTCAAAATAATATTACTAAGGGTTTGTTTTCGGTCTCCAAATTCAGTTTTTGCCAATATCCCATCCACTAGCATAATAACTTTCCGTATATGTTCATATGACCTCTGGCATAAAATGTTTGTTGATTTTCTAATCCCTATGCAGAGGCTCCTTCTGGTGTTTATCAATATATTTGGGGAACACTGATTTCCAAAGCTGTATTATCTATAAAGAGTGGTTGAATATCAAATCCCTGTTAATTACATTTTCTTTTATCAGCCTATACAGCCTGTGACTTGGCCCTAACACTATTATTGCTGTGGGATTTCAAATCATATACTGTTGTTGTGATTCTTTATTAAACTAATTTCAGGATGTCTTTTTATTGTAATATTTACAGTATTCAGAAAGTTGTAATCATATAATTATACTCGACCCTTAGTTATGTATTTGAATTTTTTTTCCCCCACTTGCATATATCAGAGCTGGATGGTCATTGACAGAGCAGCATTTTAATATCACGTAAGAAAATCCTCATCTTGTAACCAACCACATGAAGATAATTCTAGATATCTAATTAACCTGGCTTATAGCCAATGTATCCTAATGAAAAAAAGGTAATACTTGAAGATCATGAATATATTGAAATACTTGAATATGACGATACGATAATTGAAGTGCATGTAAATGATCTCACTGATTTAATGAGTTTTACTGTAAATATTCTAAGTGATTGTATGCATATAACAATTTTAGTTTTGTCTTATTTTGAAATGAATGTTATACTAATTAAGGAAAAAATCTACCCCATGTCGAAGATGGTGCTCTATATTTAAAATGTAAATTGTATATAATGTAATGTAATGTTATTTGTAAATGCCCATAATGTTCTACCCATTTATGAAATGTTCTTAATCAAATCCTATGGCATTTCACCATCTTATACAATTTTAAATAATGTTCGACTGCAACAGGAAATGTCTATTAAACCTATATTTTGTTACATAAATCTTCCAGTTACATTTATTCCAAAGTTTTTATGAAGAAAGAAAATATTAAATTTACTTTATATTAAATGGTTGTATCAACTGAATCTTTTGTCATAAGTAAAACACAAAAATAATGATTGAGTAATTGTAATTTCCTTATTAAATCCCGAAATCGGATGGAATAACAGCACAGTAAAATAACCAAGCCTGTATTGGGTATCCTTCTACCCCCTTAGAGTTAACACATTTGCCTCATGCAGACTGAAACTGCTCATGTTTTTCAAGTATTACCTCAGCAGAGAGCAATTCATCAATTTAAAGAATATTAATTTGGAAAGCATATTTTTAAGAGGCTGGATTCCCAACATAGACATCTCTTTTGTAATAATATAATCATAGCAAGACTCTTTTTTTATTTATATTGTGAGATCGTATTCTGAAATCATTGTAGGCCGCGGTTAAGTCTATTAATGGGAAACACTGCCTATAAATAAACGTTTCTTGGATATTTAATATGCACAATTTGGTCTGACGTGCGAGCCGACATTGCGAGAGCCGCTCATGTTGCGCACGCACCATCACGGCCCATGTTTTTCAGATGTGTCGCACTGGCTGCCGGGATTGCTCCGCCGCTACTGTGGACATGTCCGCCATGTTTTCCATGGCGCAGAGAGTAGACCAGACGACAAAAATAGCCATTATATCAGGTTAATCTCGACCAAAAATGGCTTTTCGTGCGACATTTCAAGCAAGTGAAAACCAATGAATTCTACTTTTGTGGAAACAGCCGTGTCCCTCCTGGATTTATACCGATATCTCTATCGTATTCTGGCGGGATTCACATTTCCTTCGGTGGCTCTGTGATTACGTTAGGCGCTAACAATGAGTAAATTATCGTTCCGAGCGCGAGCGCTAGACGCCGCCAAACCTCTCCCAGTCTACCTTAACAAAGATCTTCCAGACCTAAATGACTGCGTCTCGATCAACCGGGCAGTTCCACAAATGCCAACGGGCATGGAAAAAGAGGAAGAACTGGTAAGTGCTTTTTAAAAAGATAAACTTTGATGATGATCAGCCCCGCTGTGGAGTCAACGCAATTCACGAACGGATTACGTAGGGACTTGAGTACCCGCCATGCTCTACCGATGGCCGGGCCCTCGACTTTACGTGAACGACGTACATCAAGTCGATTTTATACATTTTGCGTAGCGTTACTTGGATTTGGCCGCCTTCAGTGGGAGTGACGTCAGGTTTTCGGCGTAGTTCTCTTGGCGACTGGCGACGCAAGCAGCTGAACCAGCATGCTCGCATCTGCCTTGTGTTCCTTTCCGTTATGGTGCTAGCATCAAGGAAAAGACTGCTAAATGAATACTGCATGTCAGTATACAGCTGGTTTCTAACGCACACATTTGACCCGACGTTAAACTTGGTTCATCACCGTTTACAGTCTTAACTCATGTCATTTATACAATTCAATGAGCTAGCTCCCATTTACCGTTCGCTATTGACAGTTGTCGTAAAACGTACCTTTTTTATATATGGTCATTTAGCTTTAGCCCTGTCACTCGTCTGATTAAACATTCAGCCATACACATCTGAAGTTAAATCAATGTGTATAGCCCACTATCCCTAATGCAAGAAAACCGTTTGCACTGTTAGTACAGTACCGACAGGTAGAAGTTAGGTCAAGTACTAAGTACGTATAATCCGACCAATTTCTATATTGGTAATCAATCCAGCGTCCATGGCGAATAGCAGACCATCTGGCCGATTTCATATTGAATATTTTTCTTTTTGGGTATACTATTGTACTCTCTGTTAACCGGTTATTTTTGCATACACATGACATTTTATTTCATGGCCCACCTATGCTTTCAGTCAACACACCAGGCTTTTCACATATTATTCATTATACAGAACATAATCATAATATTATTCATCCTAGTATATTATTAACAACTCCCAGTATATAATTCCTATTATTCATTAGGAAACCTGTCAAGCGAGTTAACATAGCACATCAAGCCCAAAGGATGCTTCTGCAGGTTCTCTTCTCTTGTGTTGACTGATCAAGACCATGATTTGATATTGGGTATATTGCCCCCTCAAATCTACACTGGTACTTGAGAAAGACGACTGAACTATTACTATGGAGTAAGCCTATATATCTGTAAACTCTAACTGTAATATCATGTCTGTAAACTCCTGGCTGCCCTCTTCAGGAGCACCATCTGCAGAGGGCCATCTCAGCCCAGTCGGTGTTCCGGGAGAAGAAGGAACACATGGTGATCCCGGTGCCCGAGGCTGAGAGCAACATCACCTACTACGACCGCCTCTACAAAGGAGAACTCAAGGTTCCCAAACAGCTCATGCACATCCAGCGTGAGTACCAGCATGACCTCTTCCCAGGTTGTCATGGGACCACCCCTGGTGTGATGTAGGGTAGCGCCGGCCGTTGTTTTATGCCCGTGTAACTCAAATGGGTTGTGCACTTTTAGTGTGGGCTCACCAGTTAAGAGTAGGACTCTTACTCTGTCTACTGAGACACTGTGGTCCATGCATTGTCTCTTCTGTATGCATCAAGCTGTTGGTTACAATCCAGAAAGTATTAGTTATTTGAAGGTGTAGATGGATTTGATTACCATATCCTTTCTGTCCATTAAATGGGCTACTGACCGAATGTGAACGTCAGACGTGAACAAAGACTGGCATGCGGTCAAATCAAAGTACCGGCTGTTCAAGAGGCAACTGTACTCACACCACACAAGTCAACAAACCAACTTTGACCAACTTACCAATTTCCTCATGGGATTCTTGTGTTACCAGTCCAGCCTTCAAACTAAAGGTGTTTTTACTGGCTTATTGTGCCATAGAGGGTGTCGTTTCGTTGCTCTCAACAGATGTTTGAGGAGGCAGCGTGTCTGTGTCATCAGGAAGGCTGTTTGTTCTTGCCAAAGGCTTGGGATGACCATTTAATGCCAACTATTGGCCAATTAAAATATGCACTAGTTCAAGAGAAGCAGGGTTCCAGATGAACATTTTACCCTGGTGCCACTTTGTTTTTCAGTTACTGACAGTAGCAAATTATTTGGTCATAAAAACTTGGTGATTAAATCTCATCCGTTTTGGATTTTGTATTTGATATAAAATCATAAGAAAAAGCACGGTAATAACAAAGAAACAATTGATTTAATTTGTAGTAATATAATTTACTAATCAACTAAAATCCAAGTGCTGCTGTTTAAAATGCATGCAGTTCAATAACTTGCATGACATAAAATAAATAAAATAACTTTAATAACCTATAAAAGAGTTTCCCAGAACCCCCACTGTCTGCAATTGGGCAAACCTTGTCATTTGGCCTTCAGGCTCTTTGTCCCTTCGTAACCAGGTGTTCATCTTTTCATTCCCTTTCATTCAATCCCTCCGAACAAGGCCCCTCAATGCTGATCGTAATCAGGTTTTCCACTGTGTCTGTCTGGAGAGATGTTTGACACCTGATTTGATCTTCTTTTGAGAAGAGACCCTCTTTCAAACACAGCCGACGATACTCAGAGGACCAGCATTATGTGGACCAGGTGCAGGATGGTCATTAAAAAAAAAACTAAAATCAAGTAGGCCCAAGTTGTACCGGACAGAATTTAAATCACAAAGTCTGGATCCCTGAGAAGCCTGTTTAAGCCTATTCAACACTGTGATCTTAATTATGAGACACTGGACCCACCCCAGTGGGTCCACTTGCACCGACCCCAACAGGAGTGGACAGGATTATAGACTAGTAAAGGCAAAGTCATTGGTTACATAACATGACATTGTTTGCCCTTCCGCCGTGCAGCCCTTGGCCTTGACAATGAGGAGGCCGACTACGATATGGACTCTGAGGACGAGACCCTCCTCAATAGGCTCAACCGCAAGATGGAGATCAAGCCACTGCAGTTTGAAACCATGGTGGACCGACTGGAGAAGGCCAGCACCAACCAGGTACCCCTTGTGGTTCACTGCTTTATCTGTATTGGCACAATTCTCTCTCCTGGTGCATGGCATGCTGGCATTTCCCTGTGTTCCGGTATTCCTCCACAACCCTCTGTCTGTGTGGAATTCATTTCCTGGCCACATTTCCTCTGATTCTTGCCCTCCACCGATGTGTCGTGTGTAGCTTGTGTCGCTCCCGGAGGCCAAGGTGCTGCTAAACGAGGACGACTACCTCCTCAAGTCGGTGTATGACTACTGGGTGAGGAAGAAGAAGAACTGCAGGGGGCCGTCGCTCATCCCGCTGATCAAGCTGGAGAAGCGGGACGGCTCCACCAACAACGACGCCTATGTGGCCTTCCGCCGCCGGACGGAGAAGATGCAGACCAGGAAGGTGAGAAGCGGTGAATCGCCTCTGCCACGACCTTTCGGGCTGGATAGAGAGCTAGAGTGGGTGAATGACGCACGTTTTTGTCAAAGGAAACTTTGGGGGTAGCAGATTCTACTGAATGTGGTTAATGGCCTATTAATAGGGGCAATGAGTAGAAATCCCCCACCAACAGATTTCAACAGTACTTCGCTACCGTCTCTTTTCCATTTAACTCTCTAGCGTCCCCCGCGGAATGCTCGTTTGCAAATGCCGTTTAGTGTCTGACGCCCTCTTCTGTTTGCGCCCAGAACCGCAAAAACGACGAGGCGTCTTACGAGAAGATGCTGAAACTGCGGCGGGAGTTCAGCCGTACGGTCACCATCCTGGAGATGATCAAGAGAAGGGAGAAGGCCAAGCGTGAGCTGCTCCACCTCACCCTGGAGGTGGTGGAGAAGAGGTGAGAGCCCCCCTGGGGTGGCTTTAAGGGCCCTCATGCCTACATGAGGATTCCAATCCAACATAATATGTACCCATCCATCTTATGTAACATAGCAATGTTTTTTGTGCGTGAATGAAGTTTTCTCTATGATCATTTTCATAATGTTGACCTGAAACCCATGACCAAATTGAACCGGTGAGATAACACAACGTGGGTTGGACCCTATTTCACTCGTATTGTTATACTTTTTGGTGTGTCTCTTAAGAGCAGAAGTCACCTCCTCAGTGGCCTTCTGCGTGGGCTCACCGCTGTGCATGTTTGCTTGCGTTCCCAGGTACCAGTTGGGCGACTTCACCGGGGAGGTCCTCAGTGAGGTCACCGTTCCCCTGGCCGAGAAACCGGCTTACATCGCTCCCGTGAGCCTGGCCAACGGCATGCGCCACAAAACAGAGCTGAAGACCAAGGTGCGTCCGGCCACATTCCTCCGTTACACCCGTCGTCTGGGAGTTCTGTGCAATGAAGTATACACTAGGCATACACAACATGACCTCATCTCTCTCCCCCCGTAGACGCACAAGGCAGGTCTTCCCCACGCCTACCACACTTCCATGAAGGAGGAGCTTCCCTTCGACTTTGTCCGGCCGAAGAAGAAGTACACCAAGAGGGAGAAGTTGAACCCGCCGCGGCGCCCTGGCCGGCCCCCCAGCCACTACACCGTCAACAAGGCCGACATCAAGCAGTACGACTTCCACAGCTCGGGGGAGGAGGACTTCCCAGCACCACTGGTGAGTACCGGCGCACCCACCCAACCCACCCTGTGTGTGTGTGATGCTTCAGTCCTCCTTCCCCTTACCTTACTAGGGGTCTCAGTCATATGTGTATGATGAATTACACATTTACATTTACATTTAGGGCATTTAGCAGACGCTTTTATCCAAAGCGACTTACAATAAGTGCATTTGTTACAATAAGTGCATTTGTCATAAGAAGTGAAACAATATATCGCTGTCGGTACAGTAAAGATGTTCATAGAACCAAGTGCTAGTATTACAATCCACCACAGTGGATTACACCACAGTGATATTTGAATTGCATCGCCATGCACTGAGATTTCATGACAAACTAACACTATATACTTGAGATGAAGTACATACTTTCAATATTACATTTGACAAAAAGATTGCGTACTTGATAACCATAATAAATAACAAGTAATACAATGCTAAAGTCTACCCCAGTCAAAGGGTTTACCGTTTAATTTGCAGTTATTATGCTTTCTTTCTTGCGTCCCTGTTTGTCATCTTAACAACCCATCTCTGAATGCAGCATATTAACCTCTAGCCAGATTGTCAGGCATATAAACATAAAAAGTAGAGTTGTAAGTTGCCTCAAATGTTTTTATTTTGAAACCACACATGGGAAATGGCTCTTGGAAAAAAATATTCATGTTTTTAATAGGTCTATTTAATTGGTATATTTTTTTGTGGCTACGTTTTCCTGTGATAATGACTCGAACAAAACCACATGTGGCAGTAAGGGGCTGTTGCATGCGTGGCACGTGGTCGGCCATTGTCTTGCCTGACTCCATCTCATCACATCAGGGAGATGATTTGGGATATGATTAGATGCACCATGTGCAGCTAATCTCATGGCTTTTGTTGTGCTCACACTAAAGACCATGCCCTGTGTCTCCTCCCTTCTCCCTCAGTCTCCGCCGTCGGAGCCCGACGAGGAGAACGATCCCGACGGAGTATTCGCCTTCCGAAGGAAAGCTGGGTGCCAATATCTCTCGGTAAGCCTGGCCTGTTGGAGCCCTGTCTGGCTGGGTTTCTGAGTTGAACCCCTCTGATAAGAGGTTCATCTGGGCAATGAATGCTGGCTTTGGAAAGACGAGGGTACCTCGACAGATGCCGTAACGTTCAATTTTGCAGTAAGAAGCTGCTAATGAGCTATTGCCTCCAAGGGTTTCTTTTCATTTCTGGCAATTGAGTTGGAGATTCAGCCTTGGATTCTGCCTTGCCTAGTGTTCAATTACAAGTGCCAAGTTTCATACTCCATTTGCACTGCACACATCTGTTCAGCCCAATTGGAAATGTTTGAAAATACAGTGTGAAGTTTGTTTACATAGTCTGAAGCGATTCAGAAGGCCCAAGAGTTGACACGAGGGGGGACAGCCATGGGCAACTTTTTATAAAATTCATGTTATAATTGAATTGTATCCTTTTTTTTCTTTTCAACGTCCATTGAACTCCTATTTGTATTAATATTGAACTGTACCACACAGTGCATCAGACCCCTTGTATAAGGCGGCCCATGTGTGTGTACCTGTCCCATTTGACACTTTTTACACATGAACCTCACTGACGGCCCGGGCCCTGCCTGTGACGTCCCGTTGGGTGACGTCTCTCCCTCCCTTGTGTCCCTCAGCCGTGTGCGGAGCAGAACCAGGGGCCCCTGTGGGAGCACCCAGAGCTGGCGGGGCTGGACGCCCTGCGCCACCGCCACTCTCTCACCGCCCTGTGTGTACCCCGCCGCTTCGTCGGCCTGGCGCGACGCAGGATGGGCCGCGGTGGCAGGTGGGCTTTGTATATATTCCCCCTATGCTGTTGCTGTGTGTGTGTGTAACACTCTTATCACCTTTTGAGATGAATCCCTTTTCAGAGTCTTCTGTGTTGTCTAGGTGACGGCACGATTTTGTTTTGTGATTTTTCTATTGCCGCTGACCTTATTCATTATGTGTGATTCTAGAATTATTATTGTATTATAACGCAGTCTAATCAGCCGCGGCTACTTTTCCTATTGTTTTACCATCTGTGTTTCAGTCTAGAAGCTTACTCCTGCAGTGGGTTTGGCCTTCTGCTATTGACTGTCTTAATACAATTTTGCATTTGATGGCGTGTGAGGGCTGTAGAGTGTGTGACTGCGTTCCAAGGCTGACGAGACGCGTGCCTATGTTGCTTCAGGGTCGTCCTGGACCGGGCCTCCTCCGGCACTGACACGGTGCTGAGGCAGCTGGACCCGGAGGTGGTCACTCAGCCCGGCGCCACGGACTCTCCCGCCCCTCCACAGAGAGGTCCGGGTCAGCGCTGCGCACCGAGCACCTCCTTGTCTGAGATCCTGGACAACATCCAGGCTCTCAGGTGGCGCTGCTTCAGGCCGCGCCCCTCTCAGGACCACAACCAGGCCAGCAAGACGGGCCGGCTCTCCACAGACTGCAGACTGGCTGCGCGCCTCTCGGCCTGCCCCAGGAACAGCATCGGTACGCCATAGCGATTCACCCGTCCTTGCCGTGAACGTCGTCCGTATATTTCTGGGCACTCCACAGGCCTGCTTTCCTATCGGTTGTCATTAAGCTAACTTGCCTCAGACTTTAAGTCACGCGATGCACAGTTTGAGAGCGAGGCGCAAAGTTCACGCACGGCCGTTGGGCCATAGCGTTGCTGTGGACGCACAGTTCGCTCACTTAGCGCTTCACAATGTCAGAGGTGTGCGATACGCAACAGAACACTGTATAAACAGCCCATAGGGATGTGATGAAGGCCCTTTTGGTTCATGCCTGTGTAGTTTATGCATGGAGTCTATGAATACGAGTTTCATCCGTCGGAAGACTAGCACGCCCTGCCATGATGCCAGGTCCCTCATAGCTCCTTTGTACTGTCCAGGGGGTATCACAGAGGAGCAGTACCAGGACCACCAGCAGCAGCTGGCCCAGATGCAGAAGCAGCAGCTGGCCCAGACCTCCACTGCTCCCGTCAAGCATTCCTCACAGCCTGAGCTCAAAATCACGCAGGTAGGACAATGCACACTCTTATCAAGTGTATCAAATAACGTCCAGGAAAACAAGCATAACATTTTATGTTGGGTGCTTCAAGAAATTCAAGCTCTTTACTTATGTCGTTGCTTGGACAATAAATGTCCATTTGACTGCCTTGGTCTCATCACCCTTGTCTTGTCTCTCTCGCTCTCTCTCTTTGCTCCTCTTGGTATTGCAGACCACTTGCTCCAACGATTGCACTTCAAAGACCCTAGACTCTGCCAGCGCCCACTTTGCTGCCTCGGCGGTGGTCAGTGCGCCACCCCAGGGCCACGTCAACAACGAGAACAAGCCCCACAAGCCCAGCGTCAATGGTGTCCTCCATCCTTCAGGTAGGCCCAGCGGCTGGTCTTTATTCCACAATATCATATTTGCTGGCGAGCCTTAAGCACAGCATTATCTCTAGTGGACTGATTGGCCTGGATGGCAAGCGGTTCATCACTCTGTGCCCTTTTTAGCCAATCAGAAACAGAATTTGTGACGTGGTGTATGCAAAGCACACTTTGTGTTTGGATGCTCTTCAGACATCTGCCAACATTTGGCTGCAATGCAAAACCTGGAGCGTACCTCACTTGCACCAGACACCGTATCAGAGTAGTGCCAGTCTCGCCAGTAAAAGCGAGACCTGCAGTCGATCAGTTCAAGCAGCAATGAGACGAATCTGGCACTAACACAGTCATGCACGGATCCTCACAGGCACCACCAGACCTCCCCACCCCACCACCACCCCCGGCACCAGTACCACCAGCATGGGCGGCGGCGGCAGCACCACCACCACCACCTCACACAGCGGCGGGCCCCGGGGCCTTGGGCGATCGTCTTCCTCCACCACGTCTTCCTCGCTGCAGTCTCTGCCCAACGCGCGCAGTCACGTCAGCGCCGTGTCGCCCGCCAACAGCCACCACAGCGCCCGCCCGTCCGCCCCCTCGCCGTCTGCCTTAAAGCTGGCCACCGCCGCCACCGCGCTGGGTCGCGTGCCCAAGGTGCCGCCGGCCAGCACCGGCGGCACGTTGCCCAGGTAGACGGCCGCGCCATCTCCATCCACCGCTTTTATTTTCAGCAACCGCAGGCTCCACCTCAGGGATCTAGTAAGCGGCTCCCAGTTTGCTTCATGCACCCTTTTTGTCTTTCTTTCTTTGTCTTTTATACCGTTGCATCACACAACCAGGTGTTAAGACGTGCACAAACGTATCTAGAGCAGCACCAGAATGTGCAGTGAATAAAATTGATGGAATGATTTTTGTTAAAAATATATATTTTATGTAGGCTTTTGTCAAATGTTTGTGTCAGGCCATGGTTTTACAAGGCTGTAGTCATGAGCCGAACCCCTCCTCTTCTCATATGTGTTGCAGGGAGAACCACGAGCCAGAGAGACTGAATGGAATATCAGAGACCACAGTGGCAATGGAGGTCACATAGCCCTCTCCACAGCCATCCACCCCCAACCTCTCCCTCCCCAACACACCCCTGCGCTCACACCCCCTTATTACTTTGCGCCATTGTGCTCCCGCCCAGACTCTGCTCAGACCAGTGAATGTGACTAACGGAGCCCAACCCCCTCCTCCCCATAATGAATGCAAGCCCCCCATCCACTATGAGTTGGAAGATCGGAGGCTGGAGGAGATTATACAAGGACCTATACAGAATCGAGCATATCAAAATATTTTAACCCATTTGTCAATATTATAAGTGTACATTTTGTAAATTGGAAGTATCACGACCGTGTAAAATAGTATATTTGTATCATTAGTACGTTTCCGTTTTTTCCTCCTTTTGTTACTTGAATCCAAGAAATTTGTCATCATGCTTTTGCACTTGACACACACACACACACACACACACACACACACACACACACACACACACACACACACACACACACACACACACACACACACACACACACACACACACACGAGAAGTGAAAGAAAGAAATGCAAAAGCTAAGTGTTGGGATCATGAGTATGGGTCCTAGTTCACTTCCAAATCCACTTATTTATTTTGCAATGTTTACATTTTGTATTTCACTCAAACCAATCAGCAGAGTCTCTGCCGAAGATGGGGAAAGATTGTCCTGCCAGCATATTCGGTTGCAAGCCTTTTTTTTTTCCAAAGATGGGGGAAAATGAACGTGATACGATTTGGTTTCACAAATTGGAGATAGACTTTTTTTTTATTAAACAAGTGGCATTTTTTCCATTGAGAAAAAAAATCTTTTCTGTCCCTTTTTGTTTGGTGGAACAGGAATTGTCTTTTTTTTTAATTTTTAATTATTTGTTTCGCCTTTCATTCGATATGTAGAAAAAACACCATCCCGAAGAATTCTAACCATTTTCTTCACCTAAAGCTATTTCTTTAAATCCTCTCTGGAAAAAAAACACAAACAAAAACAAATATATGCATCCTTGGAAAAAATGTTAATTGGGGAAACTTTTTTATAATATATTTGCCTTTTTAAACGGGTAGGGACACAAGCCAATGAACACAGGAGTAGAGCGGCCTATTGCATAGAGCTTTTCAGATACTTGGGAAAGTGAGCGGGGACTAAACTCCTGGGTTGTCAAGCCATTGATTTTGCTTTTCAAGAAAACAAAACGTTTCCCTCCTCTCCTTTTGATCAAGGGGCAAGTAACATGTTGAAACAATGTCTGATGGTCAGTGCCAGGCCTTTTCCCCATAGTGTAGTGTAGTCAATGTAGTTAACCCTGTACAGATGTTGGACAAAAATAAACCAAACACATTTGTATTTAAATGTGTAATGCTTAGATTCCATGCACTATGTCTTCAGACATAAGTTTTTCCTTGTTACTTGTTCTTGTGTGTTTCAGAAAAAAAAATGCTGGGAAATAAAAAAAATACATCTATTCATTACGTCACTGCTGACCAGCTTTGTGTGATTATTTTTCTAAACATTGATAACAATTTTCATATTCTCAACATTATATTTCTTTGTAATTTCCAGTTATAAACTGCAGGTGGTGCAGTAATTGATTCTGGCGGCAATAGAAGCTCAGCCGTATCCATGGGAAGTGGTCTGAGATCCGTCATAGATGTCCGTTATCCGAATTGTTTTTTAGCAATGTTCCCTTCCAAACGAATATTGAAATGAGGTTCAGATGTTGGGTTACTGACCTTAAGCTGCAACGACAACACAACATGCATGGCTTGACTAATTAGCCTACACATCCAAGTGAACTACATCTCCCACCATTAATCTCTGTTGGGTTACGGTCCATAACCACGTGATCCTCCAGCCTCTCGAGTGGACCTTGGTGGGATGCTGAGCGCATCCCTGGGAAACGGGTCTGGCTCCTGCGGTAGGAAGGATGGCACAAGCGGCACACTTTGATGTTGAGACGAGCCGAGGATAAACTAGCGTACATACTCGGGAACCTCGATACACAAATAGGCAAACCTGGTTTAACCAATTACGTTCTCACATTAGTTTTAGGTGGAAGTAGAAATAAAAAATAGTTTTTAATGGCTTGTTCGAACGGAGGGCGTCTGCTCGTGTTGTAGGCTTTCTGTAGGTGTAACCACGGCGGAATCCCGCAATCTGACGTCGCGTTTTCCCAAAGTGGGAACATTTTGAAACCAGGAGCAGCGGAGGTTTCGGGGTTTATTACTCAACATTTTCTGAACTTCACCCGAGGCGTCGACATGGGGGACTCGTCGGAGTGCGGCGTTAAAGTGATGTGCCGATTCAGACCACTCAACGACTCTGAACTCTCCAGGGGAGACAAATATATCCCCAAATTTAAGGGGGAGGATACTGTTGTTATTACGGTGAGTGGATGAGGTTTGTTGTCTTTCTACAAAACCATAACATTCACACACGTGTCCGTACGTCTATCACATGGTAGGCCTGCATGGATGTCTCATAAGAGGTAATGCCTTCTGTGGAGTTGTCTGGGCTTCACGTTGGCTGAGATGAAAGACGCCTTGTTGTGATATGTTAAACAAATATAGATTATAAAATATACGAAAGTCTTTGTTGTTCTTGGGTCTGTGATGCCAAATATCCTAGGCCATCCTTACGTCCAATTACGTTTTTCTGGGTTAATTGCCCCCTTTCTGTCTGTTGGATATTTAGATTTGCGGTAGGCATACCACATCCTCAAAATGTCAATAATCGAAGAGATCAAACAGAATCCTCCAATAAAAATGAAGTTAAGATAGCTAAGAGTCTGACAATTCGCATTATCAACGTCTGGTATCTAATTACATGATCTCTTCATCTGCCAGACGACAAAGAGCTGCTAATCAACAAGGTCTCTGTTTCCTCCGACCCTCTCAATAGTATTACTGGAATTAGTGTCTTAACTGGTATTACTGGAATGATACATATAGACTGAACTGCAGAGTTAGCCAAATGTAAGGTATATGCATACTATAGTTTGTATATTATGACTAATTATTAGGATGACCCCATTTTCTTGGGATTACTAGGCATAATATTATATGATGTAGCCTAGTCAGCCAACAATGAAATGAGTCAAATCAATTAAATAAAGTGTGCTAGATATTTATTAGGGTATTTTTGACTAATTCTAGACTTCATTTATTTATAAGTTTCATTTAATTCCTATTGTGTCTTCCTCCTGAATAACAAAATACTAAGGTCTTACCACCTCACCTTAGTGATTAAAATGCCAACAAATGTGTAAATGCACATCATTTAAAAATTCGAGTTGCATTCCTTGATTGAGCAGGCTGGACCTAGCAAATTGTTTTTCTGATCTCTGTACGAAAGCATATGTCTTGTTTGGAATCATAATACACATATCGTTGTTAAAGCCAGGTTAATAGCCTTATTCCCTCATCCCCAGGAAGCAAAAAAACAACTCCTTTGTGTGTTTTCAAGCAAAACAGCAACCGAGATGATTGAAATGTACGCCCGCTTCATTCAGCTTGAGCAGAGGCCATTACAGTGTGGGCACTGTCTTTTTGATGTCTAAATTCATGAGTGGATTTTCCAAAATTGCCGGGGTCGCTAAAGCAGAAGGGAACTTCTGAAGGCAGGAGGATATGAACAAGGGATGTGGGGTAGAGGGGCCTGAGTCTAGCCAGCGTGAATAAGTATCCTCCCTAATGGCCAGAGGATGGAGGAGGGGGGGGGGATATAAAGGTATTCACCATTGAATCAAAAGGAGCCTGCTGATATTGATTCATTCAGTCCTATAAGCGTCATATGACTGACCAGTCCAATGTATTGATTTAATGGAATTTATACTGACCTTTGTTTTGAAGGGACGTATAGGGACCTATAGAGAAAATGGTATAGCGAAAATGCATAACATATATAGTATTTGGTAAGGCTGTTGCTATTGTAACCTTATATGGGAGATATTCCCCAACACCTTAGTTCTATTATTATTATTATTAAGCCACCAATAGAGAGCCTGTCGCAGACAAGCATATTTATAGGCACCACTACGCTTCCTCTTTCTCCGCCTTCTCCTCCTAGTGCTGGTTGTCCTGGCAACCAGCTGTATCCTGGTCTCTCTGAGGACCCCTGGAGCACAGGGGTCACAGATTAGGCTGCCTAAATAATGTTAAAAAAAAAAAAGATTTAGTATTTGGTGTATAGATGTATCTGTTCGATCATCATAATAAATAATAACATCACAACGGAGGCAATAAATCAGAAACTTACCAACAAACGGTGTTATTTCAAAGTTCAAAGGGGATGGATTTTGAATATATTAGTTCAAATGCTGGGGGTCTACAACTGTCTATTCCTTAAAATTAATTTCTAACAATTATTAAAAATATTTCTTTAGCCTGATTATGACATTATATCAATTTGGAAAAAATGCATGAGGTATGATAACCCACACATATTTGACTGTTAAACACTTTAAAATCCCTAGTAACTCATACTTTGCAATGTGCTATAAGACAGTATACTGTTAGCTCTCAGTCCCTTCATCTCTCTATGGGAGTCTCACAGAACAGCTGCCTAGTTAAAAAACCCATAGAGAACATGTTAAATAACCACATCTAAACTACGGTATATCCTGTATCATACTGAGCACCACCTGACGGTTTACCAACAGTATGTTGTGTGTCCATATGCTTAGGTGTGTGCAGTACTTAGCTGTACAGAGATGAAGTAGAGAGGCTCTATTCAATGCTCCAAAAATTTGAGTCTATGAAATGTCATCATAAAGGCAAATGCTCTGCACAATGACTTCAGCAAAACGTGTTGTTTTCCCTAATTTCTTGGAGGCTTTTAATAGATATTCACATATGGACGTTTTTGTAACGGGACCTTGTATCCACACACACACAGCTCATTATGAGAAGGCATCCATTGGCTGTTTTATTGCAAACTGCAGCATAACAAAATTGTTGTTATATATTAGCTACTGAATAATGAATGGTTACCCGCGGTAACCCAGTCTTTGTTTAAACATGTATGGTGCTGGTGATGATTGGAGGAGGGTGAGGGGCAATGGTGGTGGTGATGAAGACATATGGTCTCTTGGGGAGGGGTGATGGGTAGTGTGAATTAAATGTATGAAATGGGAAATGCCTAGCAGTCTTTCTAAGTCATAAAATGTGTATAAAATCCATCTGTAGATGGGTCCACACTCCCATTCAACAGCTGCCATTTTGAATGAATTTGACAATAAGTGTTTTTTTTGCTGGCTTCTGTTGGCCTTGGGGTTATGTTAATTGTATTGATTGGCTCCACCTATGACATTTTTCTAAGTTAATCATTAAAGTGAGCTCATGTATTACAATCATTTCAATAAAGTGATAGCATCGTTTAAAAAGGAGGTGGAGAACGTTTCCATGGACTAAATCACTGATAATGTAGGATAATGTAGGCCTCCACATGTATGTGCTACTCCTATAAGCCTACAGCTCCATATCAATATGTGGCCCCTGCAGCCAACAGATGGGTCTTTGGGGGAGGGAGGGTTACCCTAGACATGGTTTGGGTGGAGGGGCCAGTCGTGGGTTGTGCACCAAGGACTCCTCAAACAGAGAATTAGATAGCTACTGTTCTCCTTAAAACAATTTGAATCCTTCTGTCGAAGGTAGCTCTATACTGGTAGTTGGTTATTGTCCAGTGCTGTGATATATGGAAAAAAATATTGTTTTATATTTTATTAAAATCGAATAACACAACTTACACGGTTTGTAATTGTCCAAGCTCCCTAGAAAAACAAAAGGTTTCCAATGCTCTGTTTTGAGCAAACACAGCAACAGCTTATTTGTATTGTGTGTGTGTGTGTGTGTGTGTGTGTGTGTGTGTGTGTGTGTGTGTGCCTGTGTGTGTGTGTGTAATATGTACATCTGTCCGTTTAGAGGAATGGTAGATGAATGAGCGTGGCATGGGGTCCCTGGGGTAATTTTGTCTCCATGGAGACAGAGGACAAGGGGTTAGTGTGTATGATTGGTCGGGGAGTGGTCGGACACACGCCTCATCAGACATGACAAGATGATTTGAGCGTGCGCATGCACAAACACACGCCAACACATATGACAATAAAGTCATGGTTTCATGAGAAGCAGCAACATTGTTTTAATCGTCTGCTGTAGTCTCTCTCTCTAACATGACGGCACACGGTAGATGTAATTGGACGATCAACCTGCTGGGAGGTGAACATGCTCTTATCAAAGCCCTCCCCACTGTGTGTGTGTGTGTGTGTTTGTGTGCGTGTGGAGGGAGCATGTGGATTCAATCATGCAGGGCTCTTTCTGCTGGGCTGGGGGAACATCATGCATCACCGTGGCAGAGCCGGAGAATGGCCCCAGGGGGGCCCGCATCAATTATTGACAGGAAGACCAGCGTTTTAGAGACAGTGTGTGTGTGTGTGTGTGTGGTGTGTGTGTGTGTGTGTGTGTGTGTAGGTCTCAAGCTTGGTCTTATGTAGACCTTTTGTATTTTAGATCAGTGGACCAGGGCACTTAGTTAAATGCAAGATAAATGGTGTGCACAATGGTTTGTGCATTGTGTGACATTTATAACCACACAATAGTAAGATAATAATATAAAGATTAATATACAGTCTAGATAATAATATATATACATCTAGATGTTTATTTAATGCCTTTAATGGCCTCTCCATCTCAACACATCTACACCTAATCTATTTGTATATGGATGGATGGAGTACCTAGGAAATAGTACCATTAACTGACCTAATCCACAAATCCTATCACATATTGTGTAATGTTCTTGCATTTTGAGCTGTCATCTCAAGAGCTTGATCAACACGGTACGCGTTGGAGTCAGATTTACGTCAAGAAAGCGCTCTGTCGTTCAGCAGCCATCATGCAAACGTCCTGTTTCATTTACTCAGGGGCACCTGGCAGCCAATCAGCACAGCCTGCTACCAGCAGGATGCAGTTTCCGTGGCGACTGGCTGGTTCCTTATTGTAGAAACATTCCACTCTATATGCCCCCTCCCTTCCCTATCACTCTTTCTCTCTCTTTCTCCCTTTTTCTCTCGCTCTCTTTGCTCTCTCTTTCTCTTTCGCCCATTCTTTCTCTCTCGCTCTCTTTGCTCTCTCTTTCTCTTTCTCCCTCTCTCTCTCTCTCTCTCTCTCTTTCTCTTTCACTCTCGTGTCTCTGGCTTGGTTCCCAGCTCCCTCTCCCTCTCCCCCTCTGTCTCTCTGTCTCTCCCTCTCTCTCTCTCTCTCTCTCTCTCTCTCTCTCTCTCTATCTCTCTCTCTCTCTCCCTCTCTTTCATAAATGCCCCAGCCTTTGGGATTCGACCTGTCACTGCTGAACAGGCTCAGGGTTCTGAGTGACAGAAAGGAACCTTCTTGTAGATATGTGGTTCACATTAAAGAGAGCCTCCAGAAACACACACACACACACACACACACACACACACACACACACACACACATACACACACACAAGAAAACACACACACACACACACACACCACACACACTATAGACGGCACGGGATGGCAGTAAAAAATACCTAGCACCATATAATGTCATCAATAACTACAGTAATACAGTATAATGTGTCTGTTCAAACCGTCAATAATTCACACTGTGCGTGTGTCAGTGGGGTTTCTGCGATAGACGTTGAATGCGTTAGCACGTGAAAAGATGCTTTTTCCGTTCACTCTTCCTTCTTGGGTGAACTGAGCAGATATTCAAGATGGCGACAGGGATTCACCGGGGGAAAGGGTCAAGGAGAGTTCAGAGAGGGCTAGTCTCTTCTACCTAGCTAACTTAGCTCAATCTTACCCGAGCGAGAGATGGAGATAGAAAGAGACAGCGAGAGGGAATTGTCAATAACATTCATTTCAAGGTCATGTGTCTCCTCTCAGCTAAACCTTGCCTCCTCTCAGCTAAACCTTGGGATTCTAAGTGTTGCCCCTGGGATGTGGTTTGCTTTTAATGCAAATGAGAAGTCTTTGGCGCAGCATGGTTTTGGCATCAAAGAAAGAAATGTCAGGCTTGAATAGTGTAAATACTGAACAGTAGATAAATCGTCTTTGTGTCAATGTCAGTGTGTAGTTCTGGAAGTCCAACCCATATGGGAATATTACTACTATTTCTGACTTGCGTTATTATCATAATGGATTTTAGGAGTTATCTATACGTCATAGGTGCACAAACTAGATTCATATATTTCATTTTTAAGTAAAATGCTTTTTTTTTGCTTTAGTTTTCTCTCCACCCATATGCTTTTAAGGAGCTGAGTTAAATAATGTGATACAAACGTCTCAGTTGGGCTAAGAATCTATCTCCTGTCTAGACTCCACGGTTGACAGTAGCCTGTACGGTATATTTTCATGTTGTACATCTCACAGCTCATGCACTATTATTGCTTTATATTGTAAATATATTTAATTAGAATTTTTACACGTTTATAGATATTGTATACATGAAGTCATTTTCTCAGTGCCTGAATATGCTTAGAATGTAACCATTCTCGAGTCAGTGGAATGACATGACACTGCGTCTTTTTTGTGCTATTTGTTTAATTGAATGATTCATGTTTTGCTCATCTTCCTGCAGGGCAAGCCCTATGTGTTTGACCGAGTCCTGCCCCCCGCCACAGTCCAGGAGCAGGTGTACGACACCTGTGCCAAGCAGATTGTCAAAGGTTTTATTTTTTTGTTGAATATATTCCATCAAAGCCTAATCGCTTTCCAGTTTTTTCCCTTACAATAAACGCCACCACATCCGTTAACATTATCAGAATGATACTCTGATTGATTCTATAATACTAACATAATAGACACTTTAGAGACGGCTGGACGAACAGGATCAACATGTTTTAGTCTTTTCCTTGATTCTTGCTGTGATACTCTGCTTTACCCTGAAGACACACGCATTAAGGATTGCTGGTTGTTCAATGGGATGCATGTGATCTAGTGTTGAAATCCTTGTCTGGTTTATGCTAATAGAGGCCTTCTGCTGCTGCTGTGTTACAGATGTCCTGGGAGGGTACAACGGAACCATATTTGCCTACGGGCAGACGTCATCCGGAAAGACCCACACCATGGAGGTCAGTCCGAGGACCTGTCCTCAAACATTCACCTCTCTGAGTTTGTATTTGTTTGGTTCATTTGAAGGAATCTGCACCCTCCCGTCTTAATCTATATGTTCTCTTAACTATGTACAGCTTTTCATTGAAGGGATTGATTTACAAAATACAGAGGAGTGCAAGGGTAGGCTAGTTCTCAAGCCTCACAGTGCTTTGGTTGGTCTGTGTTAGTTAGTAATTGTCAGTCCACTGAGTAAATTTTAGGCAAAATCATGATGTGCAGAGAGTATGAAATATCTCTCTATATATATGTATTTATCTGTCTCTGTCTTTCTCACTTGCAAGAAAGTGAGTACAAGGAAGAGATAAACGATTCTATTTCTATAAGCAGTTAGAAATGCGAACTGCTTGTCTTTTGATAAGCAGAGAACATTTAAAAGGTCCTATCCCGAGACATTATCTCTTGCTTTCCCCTTTCAACCCCAGTCATTTACCTTCTGATGTCTTTCTTCAGATATATTTCAAAGATAACGCACATGTATTTTTTTTCACAGACCATCCTCGTTTAATTGTTTCCACGACCAGGAAAAATGCCTCCCAGACGCAAAACTGGGGGGCATTTTTTTATTTATAATTTTGCACCCTCCCGTTTCCAGGGAAACATTCCACCATTTTAGTTGTCCCCAGCGATTATTTATAAAAAGGCGATTCAGAAAACATTTGCAGTCTGAACCGCAGTCCGATATCTATAAGTTATAACCACCACACCTAGAGCCCTAAGCCCCACATGGCTAAGATAGTCCCAAACCATTCCTCCCTGTGCTCAGCTCATTATTATTACAGAGTCAATAATCTTTTATTGCATTCATCTGCCATGAGGAAGCTCCCTTGGGCCGGGAGCTTGGAATTGGATAGCAGACAGCTGAGTTAATAATGTCCACACACAAACCAGCAAACTATACACAATTTTCAGAAGTGATATTGAATAAAATACTTGTTTACCTTATATATGGACATAACAGGAAAAATATCCTTGTGCCATGTCGTAAAGATTTAGCCACTATTTTCAAAGTAAAACCGGTTTAGAAACAACAATTGTCCTTTCATTTCATTTATTCATTATTGTTCTACTGTCCATCATTGTTTTTCTTCCACATATATTTAAGGAAATATTAAAAGGAAACATATTAAAAGGAAACATTGATGTGCAAATTATTTATTTATTGCATATTTCAAACGCAAACATCTCATGGTGCTTTACAAAAAAACTAGTGAAATAAGAGTACAAATCTGTTGCACATGTAGGTAAAGGTGTGTGTAGGAGGCAGTAACTCTAGCCTGTGGTCGTATAACTTTACCCTTCTCCCCCCAGGGTAAGCTCCACGACCACCACGGGATGGGCATCATCCCGCGAATCGCCAGGGACATATTCGACCACATCTACTCCATGGATGAGAACCTGGAGTTCCACATCAAGGTAAAACACACACAGCCTACCCAGGATGCCGCTTCTCTTGGGTTGGCCTTGTTGATTTCCTGAAAGCTTTTCACACCGTCACATTGTTTATTTTTGCTCTGTGTTCCTCGGCCTCACTGAACGCATGAATAAATTAAATTCAAAACAAGTCTGGAGTCAACACTAAGGCTTTTTGCTACGATGCCATTTCCAATATGGCGAAGGACATATGCCATATGGTGAACAGTTCATCCAACTGACGTGTGTGTGTGTGTGTGTGTGTGTGTGTGTGTGTGTGTGTGTGTGTGTGTGTGTGTGTGTGTGTGTGTGTGTGTGTGTTAGTGTATGTGTGTGTGTGTATGTGCCAGGAAGTGTTTGAGTGCATGAACAAGCATAGTTCACCATTTTATCAAATAATAAAATATTATACCCTATCTTTTTTTACTCCGTCCATTACCATTATGCCTGTTTAACTTCATATTTATAAATAATGAACTTGTTTCTTCTCGATGCAGGTCTCTTATTTTGAAATCTACATGGATAAAATCAGAGATTTGCTTGATGGTAAGTGGTTAGCACGCTGGCAAGTACCATAATATAACATGTTTAGACTAAACCCATGAGCTTACAGCTGTTTGTTTGTTTCCCAAGTGTCAAAAACCAACCTGGCTGTTCATGAAGACAAGAACAGAGTTCCGTTTGTCAAGGTGAGGCTGTAATCTGTATTTCTCTCAATATTAATATATATATATATATATATATATATATATATATATATATACATAAAAACCCGAAAAGAAACCACATAGAAACACATCTCTCTCTCTCTCTCTCTCTCTCTCTCTCTCTCGCTCTCTCTCTCTCTGTCTGTCTGTCTGTCTGTCTGTCTGTCTGTCTGTCTGTCTGTCTGTCTGTCTGTCTGTCTGTACAAAGGGCTGTACGGAGCGTTTTGTGTCCAGCCCGGAGGAGGTGATGGACGTCATCGACGATGGCAAGGCCAACCGCCATGTGGCCGTCACAAGTGAGCAGGCTGCCATTTTTCTAAACATTCTGTACTCGACATCAGGTTGTTACTAGATCAGTACTTCAGGGGGACACTGGCCACAATATGAAAGGTATTAAGTATTTAATCTTGTCTCTGGTTGCCAGACATGAACGAACACAGCTCCCGCAGTCACAGCATCTTCCTGATCAACATCAAGCAGGAGAACGTGGAGACGGAGACCAAGCTGTCGGGGAAGCTCTACCTGGTGGACCTGGCAGGAAGCGAGAAGGTACTCCTCCCAAGTGCGCTCCCATATGTCCTTATATGATGATGGAGGAGTTGTACTGCTTAATAAGTGATCAAGGTACCTAGCCCAGCATCAATAAGTCATATCATATTTCCATCCATGTCTCGCATGTAACATGTCAAGGATGTTTATAGACATTAGTTGTTTCTAGAGCTTAGCCAAGCTACTAGCCCCCCACTTAAGCCTAGCACAGATACCACTCCCGTACTAAGGTCTAGAACAGCTGACAGCTCCAGGCTACGGCCTAGCCTAGCTACCACCCCAGACTAGAATCTTACCTAGCTACCAAGCTCAGACTAAATCCTTACCTACTCACCAGCCCAGACTATAGCCTGGCTTAGCTACCAGCCCCCAGCTACAGTTTGGCCTACAGCTACCAGCCCCAGATTGTAGTCTAGGCTTGCCTTCAGCTCAAGACTGGAGCCTATCTTAGCACAGCTACCAGGCCAAGTCAAGTTCCAAGGACAGTTACCAGTGATTCAAAAGGCTGATACATACATGTTTACGGAATAGTAAAGGTAGGACATAGAAGACACTGTTTTATAATTTATCACTTTATGTATCCGTTTATTAAATATAACATAACCCAGAAATGAATCTTCAATCCTTTTCAGCCCAGGCACACAAGGCTCATTCAAACAAGATAGTCTAGCCGGTAGGCCTAAAATGCAATGCTTATGGCTATGCAAACATATGTAGGCCTACTAATTGTTGTGCACAGCGTGTAGTCACTGCAAAGTACCCAGTCACTGGCAGACCAATGGCATGACGGACGGGAAGAGGCACTATGTGTCTTATTGATCATGTTGCTTTGCTTATACATAATGTAGCATAGCCACAGTCATTTTGCACCTTCCAGTCACTTCCACCTTCCAGTCACTTCCTCTGACCTAGTTCTTACACAGCACGCCACACCAACTATCGCACCGTGGTATTAATAATCCTGATATGCAGGTACTCTCACGTGGTTTGACACCTTGTGGGCGTGTGTCCCTGGCTCTGTTTTCCAGGTCAGTAAGACGGGCGCTGAGGGATCCGTACTGGACGAAGCCAAGAATATCAATAAGTCTCTGTCGGCCCTGGGGAACGTCATCTCTGCTCTGGCCGAGGGAACCGTGAGTTGTCTCCCTGTCTGTCCCTCCGTTTGTCTGTCTGTCTGTCTGTCTGTCTGTCTGTCAGTCTGTCATTGTTTACTCTGGTGAGGAAAGAAGTTATTTGCCCAAGGGAGGGGTATCACTTGCCTGAAGGTATCACTGTGCTCTCGCTCAGGAAGTGGTCGGTATATAATAGCGATATAATTTTACCAACGCTCAATATAGACTGCAAGAAGACAGGAAGTCAGACCTCCCTAGGAGGAATCCATTGTTTTGAGACCGATGCTGTATCGCCTTTTATATAATTACAAATAAAAGTAATGAAATTCAAATTGTTTAGATTGGTACATTGTCCAACAACAACCATGTATAGAGGGGGAGAAACATGCATGCTGATAATGCATGAAAAATAATTCTTGTATGAACTTGGTTGTCTTAGACACACAAACTTGAGCAGCTTATGAAATCATAGAGAACATCGCTCACCCGGGTTTTCCATGTGTCCCATTTGTGATCTGTAGAAAACCCACGTTCCGTACCGAGACAGCAAGATGACCCGCATCCTGCAGGACTCTCTGGGCGGGAACTGTCGCACCACCATCGTCATCTGCTGCTCGCCGTCCATCTACAACGAGGCCGAGACCAAGTCCACCCTCATGTTCGGACAGAGGTGGGCGCACCACCACTCTCCCAGACCCAACATCCATGCATTTCACACAGTAAAGGTCAACCCCTCACCACACCACATTTTGGTTGTCAAACTCTTCATTTCTGGCATTCTGGAGAATCTCTCTGAACCACTTTTTTTTATCAATTTATGAAGAAAAGAACAATGGCTTTGTCAAATGTTTAAGTAAGTAAAAGTCCTTTGCTTCTTACATGTTTTTATTGGGAGGACAAATGGACATGTTCAAAATATTGAGGGGAGGCATCGCCTGCATCTCCCCCTAAATCAATCCTAATATATGCGTACGCCCTCGTTATAAAAAACTATTTCTAAATTGCTTTCTATTAATCTTTCTATTCTGTTATTCATCAGCGCAAATGAAAAAGCGAGATCGCTCCCATTATGTATTTTACTGTATTATCAGTCGGTCACACACGGCTTTATGAGGCAGTCTTTCCATATTGTGTGTGCAGTGGCTGATCCATTTAATGATGCGGGTAAGATGGAAGGGTTCTGCTGTGATTTATAAGTGTGTTGCTGCAATGTGAGCCATCCCCTGGTAGATTGGGCAGAGCAGACAGACATTAAGAGGCCATAATAAACGGTTGACACCGCCGTGACCTTCACAAGCCGGTGTCAGCAGAGGGACAGTCATCAGTCTGCCGGTGTTCTGTTTGAGGCTTGGTTGTAGAGAAAAATAACCATGAATACGATAATCAGCATTTCCGTGTACCAATGTACTTTATTTTGATATAATATGGTAAGGGTTAGGGTTAGCTTTTTCTTACTTTTCTTAGATTTTAATTACATTCTTTGTCTTTTTTATTCCTTGTAAGACCCTGATAATTATGTTTATAATACAAATTAAACCTGTTGAGATGTCTTCACGCAAAAATAATGACAATGACCTATATGAGCCCTATTATTATTTGTAACTTCGTAGACACTTTGAATTTCAGGACAAAAAAAGGTTTTCACATTTTCAAGGCCCAAATAGACTTCAGTCCCGCCCGAAGCCATTAAAAAAGAATCCATTGCGCTATATTCAGACTCGGTGTGCTTTCGGGGTAACAATGCATGTCCCACAATGCAGGGCAGACACCACCGCCCCCTCTCCCTGTAAGACACACTGACCCAGCCCTCCGACCTTCAGCCATCCCACGGTCCACCTGAGCTGAATGATGTGCTGCCGCTGAACCCCAACCCCTAATGAACCCCTCTCTCTCAGGGCAAAGACCATCAAGAACACGGTGTCGGTGAACCTGGAGCTCACCGCCGAGGAGTGGAAGAAGAAGTACGAGAAGGAGAAGGAAAAGACCCGGAGTCTGAAGATCATGATCCAGAAGCTGGAGAATGAGCTGAAGCGCTGGAGGAAAGGTACGGCGGAGGGAGGAGGAGGGAGGTTTACATGACTGGCAGTAGTGTGTGGTGGTGAAAGGGGAAACATGAGACAAACGGGAGGCGATCGAAGAGAGGGAGCAAGCACAAAAGGAATGAGTGAGTGAGGGGCTGAGAGAGGGGGTGAACAGGTAAGTGACAGGGTTAGTGTGCCAGTTTGTTTTTCCATTTTAATTAATTCATGAATTAATCATGCACAATACATCCGAAGCCAACTCTGTATGAGTACCTTCAGAAAAGAGGGGATGAGAGAGAGAGAGAGAGAGAGAGAGAGAGAGAGAGAGAGAGAGAGAGAGAGAGAGAGAGAGAGAGAAACAAACAAAGACAGCTTAGGCTTACAGCAACAAGACAGAGAGCCTGGAAGCATGTTTTGATCGGACGTGACTTGGGTTCCTAGTGGGGTTGTGTCTGGGCAGAATCTTAATAAGCATGTTAGAGTGGTACAGTCTCCTGAGCTGCACCCATGCATGGTGCATCATTATTTTTATCTTATCTTGTGGTGCTCAATAAAGGGACATTATAAGAAACAGAAAACAGACATAATAAGAGGAACAGACATTTACAGACAGTGGCTCAATGTAACAATCTAGTTAGTGATGTGTTGTGGGTTGGATGAATATTTAACCTTTTTGGGGATATGGCTATATTTTTCCTTGTCACATTGTGGAAGATAAATGAATGTCAAAATATTGAATATGATAGGCAACAAGAGACAAAATGGCGTAATAAATGGGAGCAAAAGACTGGGACTTGTGTCACAGCAGAATGTTTCACTCAGCAAAGAGGAGGCTGGCAGAATGTCTATCGCTATGGTTACCATCTCAGCAGGATGGCTGGATATGCCTTGTAGCTGCTTTCTAGAGCCTCTGTCGACTCTACAGATCCTGATAGATACATACACTTACTGTACAGACCACACACATTTTTGATTGTTGTTAATATTATTTATCTCTCTATGTGTCTTTCTTTCTCTCTCTCTCTCTCTCTCTCTCTCTCTCTCTCTCTCTCTCTCATTTGCTCTCTCTTTTTCTCTCTATCTATGTATCTTCAAAATCGGACTGATTTATTGTTGTTAATATAATTTCCCTCTATGTATCTCTCTCTCCCCCCCCCCCCCCCCCCCCCCTCTCTCTCTCTCTCTCAGGTGAGGCCGTTCCGGTAGAGGAGCAGCTGAGCAACAAGGAGAGCAAGCGTGGCGGTGGCAGCGAGGCCACACCCACTATTGAGACGCTGGCCCCTCCCACCGCCCCCCTGGCGGACGAGGAGAAGACCCAGTATGAGAACCTCATCACGGAGCTCTACCAGCAGCTGGACGACAAGGTGGGCTCACACACAGAAACACCGACATCGGCGAGTGAAGAGGGGCAAAGAGTCGCTTACAGGCGTCCAAACCCCAGCCAGAGGCAACACGGTGTACAACACATACTAGAGGTGTATATACACAAAGTATACACACATAGAAAGTCTTCAGGGGTAAAGGAAATGAGTTGACATGCTTGTTTGCCAGCTACGTAATTCAAATGATATCGTATTAGGTGCAATACAATATGACAATATTGGTGGGCTCTCTTGAACTTGGTATTTCATAAATGAAAACAAGGAGGTAGTCAAAGATTAAAATAATTGATAATATTCAAGGCCTTTCAATTGATATGTCCAGAGGCAAATGAGTCAATGAATTTATAATTAACCAGTAAGAATAATTGTAAACTTGTGTATATGTTACATTTACGTTATCTATCGGGCCCTAGTTAACAGGGGTCTTCTAAAATCGTTATTTATAAACGAGCATGCGGGCGTCCCGTAACAGGAGGCGATAATGCTGACTCACTGTGTCTTGTCTATATTCAGGATGATGAGATCAACCAACACAGTCAGATGTCTGAGAAGCTCTCAGAGCAGATGATCGATCAAGATGAGGTAAGGCCTGCTCATTGATAGTATTCTCTCCTCCACTCGAACCATGCTGGCCTACAGTATTAAACGCCACCTTGCAATGTCAAATTACACGGATCCCCTTTTACAGAAGCTTGATTTTATTTATATACTGTAGCGCAATACTCTTCCATCAGCGACGGGCTAAACAGGCCTAAATGTAAACGCCCAAATAGCACGTTGAACATAATGTACTAAGAAAATGAAAACTAGATTAAATACCTTTGTACTCTAGCACCATCTTGTGTCAGGCAACATACTAATTTGAACCTGTTTAGTTCATTTTTCTCTATTATAACCCTGTCGTACTTCCCCCACCTACTCACGGCCCTGCATCACAATAATGGCTTGAAAGCAATTTTCTAGAAAGTGTTTGCGTGGGTGCGGCGGCCGTCTCCATAGCAACACTGCGGCAGTATTTCAAGTGCCTCTAAAGAGCAGGTAGCTTTTGAAAATGGTTTACCTGTCAGAAGAGACAACAGTCGCTCTATAATTTAGTCTTTTGTAGATAAGTGCTCCTTTATAATGTCAGGACGTCCCTGGAGAGCCATCGGATCGATGGGGATTCCGATGGATATTTTAGCCAACCATGCATCCAGTTCCTTTGTTGCCATCAATTAATTCAGTTTTCTGACCATCATCATAATTCCATTATCCAATCGTCCACCTATCAACACATCCATCCAACCATCTATCTACACATTAATCCATCCCTCCACATCCATCCACACATCCACACATCCACCCAACCCTCCCTCCACCCTTCTCTATGTCCAGATGCTGGCCTCCTCGCGCCGCGACTACGAGCGCCTGCAGGAGGAGCTGTCGCGCCTGCAGAGGGAGAACGACTCGGCCAAGGAGGAGGTGAAAGAGGTGCTGCAGGCCCTGGAGGAGCTGGCCGTCAACTACGACCACAAGAGCCAGTCGGTGGAGAACATGAACCGCAACGCGGTGCAGCTCAATGAGGAGCTCAGCCAGAAGACGGTGAGCCTCCTCACGGGACGCGTGTCCCATCACAGAAAGGACATCTAGTGTCAATGCATGAAATGAAAATGACTTGAAGTGGAATGTTCCTCTGTGCATCAGTTCACATCCTAAAAGAGGAGCAGCTTTCTAGACCAAATTGTTTGTCTGTTTTGTCCTTGCAGCCCCCCCAAGTGGCCAATACATGTACTGCAATAAATATCATCTGTGACACATACTACATGGGAAACGTGCTGTGTTTTGATGACGTTACCAACTGTGTGTGTGTGTGTGTGTGTGTGTGTGTGTGTGTGTGTGTGTGTGTGTGTGTGTTTCAGAACGACCTGCAGGGCGTGCAGAGGGATCTGACCACGCTGCAGGAGATGAGCAGTCACCACAAAAAGAGATCTGCTGAGATCCTCAACCTGCTGCTCAGAGACCTCAGCGACATAGGCAGTGTCCTGGGCACCAGCGACCTCAAAGCTGTAAGCCTTTACATAGACACACAGTGGTATCAAAGCTGGGAGGGCCCCTATTTATACACACAGTGGTATCAAAGCTGGCAGGGGCCCTATATAGACACACAGTGGTATCAAAGCTGGCAGGGGCCCTATATATACATACAGTGGTATCAAAGCTGGCAGGGGCCCTATATATACATACAGTGATATCAAAGCTGGCAGGGCTCCTATATATACATACAGTGGTATCAAAGCTGGCAGGGCCCCTATATATACATACAGTGGTATCGAAGCTGGGAGGGACCCTTATATATGCATAATGTTGTATCAAAGCTGGGAAGGACCCTTATATATATTCATAAAGTTGTATCAAAGCAGGGACCCTTATATATAAATACAGTTGTATCAAAGCTGGGAGGGACCCTTATATAAATCAACAGTTGTATCAAAGTTGTTAGACACCCTTATGTAAACATACAGTTGTATCAAAGCTGGGAGTGACCCTTATTTAAACCTGAATTTCAAGGGAAATTCATGACTTTGATATCACCATGATGCGCCGTGATGCACCTTTCTTGAGGTGCACATAGATGCCCCACATATTTCCTGCCCTTAGGGTATTTTAAGCAAAACTCCTATTTGCAGTCCATTCACAGCCATGACATATATGTAGTCGCCTTCTTGCCCCGATGTTGCTTAGGACGGGCAGTTTGCACACTCCTGTGGAGAGGCATGACTAGGATGATAAATCACCATATGAACCATGTGCCAGGGCTGTGATGTAGTCACTTTAGGTTGGACTGGGCATGTCAGTATTGTCCCCGGGTGGACTCCCTTATATCCCAGAGTCTCTGCCCACCTCTTCCCTTGGTCTCTCTGTGCTCAGATGACCGAGTCGAGCGGCGTCATGGAGGAGGAGTTCACTATGGCCCGCCTGTATGTCAGCAAGATGAAGTCTGAGGTGAAGTCCCTGGTGAAGCGCAGCAAGCAGCTGGAGAGCAGCCTGTCAGACACCACCCGCAAGGCGCAGGCCAACGACAAGGAGCTGGCCTCCTGCCAGCTGCTCATCTCCCAGGTAACCAGCGCGGAGACACAAAAGGGTGGAGGAGAAGGAGCCTTCTGGGTGATAGTTGACAGTTAGGTGACAGGTAGTTACCAGCGTGCTCACTAGTAGCCACCACTTCCCCATTGCACCGAGCAAGATGGCAGAAATATCACTCCTTTAGTGTCCCAGATAAACAGACACTGCTCACATGTCTGATTCATCTTGAACTCATTCCTCATAACTTCTTGCTTACTTGTTTATGCTATCGTTCCCTGGTTTCTTTCTTCAGATTCAGAGTATTTCCTTGCCCTTTAGAAGGCGTAGGGTGAGGTCGGGGGGTCGTTCAATGTGTCCTGTGAACCCTTTGAGACTGTAACTGTGATTTAATATTCCGCAACAAGTGAGACGAAGGTTCTGGGTTCATGGTTCTGCCCTCCAACAGCACCAGGCAAAGATCAAGTCCCTGACGGACTACATGCAGAACGTGGAGCAGAAGAAGAGACAGCTGGAGGAGAGCCAGGATGGGCTGATGGAGGAAGTGGCCAAACTTAAGGCTCAAGGTTGGCCTCAGGCACCAAACTACCAAATATTTTTGGTTTATTTAACCTCGGAAAACACATTGAGGGAAAAAAACATCCTTTGCAATGGTGCCGAGGGTACAGTGAAGGTTAATAGATCGGCTAAAAATAAATAAATAAAGTAAATAATACAATAAAGTAAAGTAAAACAAAATATGTATCAGCATCCATTTGGATAAACATTATCAATTACAGTCAATGCAGGAGAATTCTGTTGGAAGGGAGATGAGATTAACAAATTCTCTCAGTGAAACAAAAGCACACAACTTCAAGGATTTTTAGAGCTCGTTCCAAATGGAAGATGCTTTGTAAGAAAAAGGCAAAAGGTAACAAAACCGCTCAGGAAACAGCCTCAGAAATGTTATATCAGGAGAAATAATAAGCAGTATAATGCGATTCCTCATCGGTAAAGACAAAGTCTGTATTTTGATTTAGTTTTGGTCAAAATGTCTTGAGAACATACTTAGTGAAGGGATCGTCTTTTTGTCCTCAGGGAAAGTACAAGAGGTGGACGTGATTGACAAGGAGAAGGAGCACATGGCCATACTACAAGACGCCGTGGAGATCAAGGTATTCATTCTTTTTATTTCCTTTATCTTCTTCGACTACCACTTCTACCTCTGGGTTTCCAGAACCTCAGGGCTTGTTCACATCACTCGCATGGCTCCCACAGAGAACCCTGGAGGAGCAGATGGAGAACCACAGAGAGGTCCACCAGAAGCAGCTCTCCCGGCTCCGTGACGAGATAGAGCACAACAAGAGGAGTCTGGACGAACTCCGAGAGTGAGTGAACGCAACACTCGCGGTTTCACTGTTCTTTAGATTAGAGCTGTGAGAAGAAACGTCCATTAACCCTACCAAATAGATATGTGGTTATCTTTGCCCGGTGATGGAGGTGGACTTTCTTAATCAGTGCCACATAACGCTCTCTTCAGTAACATACAACACGCACAGGAAAGAGTTCTGTAATATAGGCATGAGTCGCATACATGAGATTGGTTTGGCTACTGTACTGTATATGCGATCAGAAGCTATTCATGAATACAGAAATGAAAAAACAAGACAACACACTTTAGCAGGTGCGTGAGATTATTCTGTATAAACCTGTTATTTACATGTATTTCGATGACTAGAATGACTCGAATTCACTTGATGAAGTCAACTCTTATGGAACGCTGTCTGAAGGGATGTTTGACGGGTGTCCTCCCGTCCCCCAGTCTGAACCAGGGCCTGCAGCTTGAGCAGGAGAAGATGCACGCCGACTACGACAAGCTGAAGGCAGAGGAACAGGAGAAGGAGAGGAGGCTCCAGAAGCTCATGTAAGCGTCTTGTCGCAGGCTCGACTCAACATCCCTGTGACCGTTCAGGCCGCTCTGAAGTGACCGTGGTAACACTGCACTTGTGCACCTTTTCCCGCTCAGGTTCACCAATGAGAAAAGAGAGCAAGCGAGAGATGACCTGAAGGGTCTGGAGGAGACAGTGGTATGTTATGACATGACGTGTTAATGTTAATGTTATTGATCAATCTGTGCACCATGCTTTGGATCGAAGAGCTTGGCTATCTGAAATTGCTCACATGGCACCCTGCAAAAATTATAAAATGGCACGATTATAAATTTATATTATTTACTGCCTGTAGAAGAGAGCTAAAATCGGTAATAGAAGAGGGCTTAAATGTTTTTGTAATGCCAAAGCCTATTTATTCATATTTGCTTGGAGAACTCCTGCTAACTCCCAACATGTTTTGACCAAACACCTTGTTAGACCAAAGAGCTGCAAACACTTCTCAATCTCCGCAAGCTGTTCATTGATGACATGGGCCTGCGAGTGAAGAATGTAAGTATCGACTGGACTGTACTGTAAACCTACAAGCTAACCCTAACCCTAACCCACTGTGCAGGCCTGACCCCTTATAACATGACAAGTGCACAGACACGCTTAACAAACAAAGTCTATGTCAAGACTGCAGTGTTGCAATAATGCAAATATATTACATATATCTTCTTTCTCGTTTGTCTCCAAAATACATTTTGTAGGATACAAACTTGAAATGATAGTACAACAAAGTAGGCATACAAACACACACACACACACACACACATACACACACACACACACACACACACACACACACACACACACACACACACACACACACACACACACACACACACACATACATACACACACACACACACACAGGAGTGTGAAAGCATTCCATATTTCCATAGTCAAACCAGCTCTGTTGTGGATGTCCCTAGATAACCGAAAACCGTTGCTGGTGGTTGTTCAGTATGTCTTATTGAGCACCATGCAGATGCTTAGTCTCAATGGCAAATTTATGAATTCAAGATTAAGTGGTGTTTTGTTATTTCTAGGTTACCCTTTAAGTTCACACAGAGGCCTTTGTGTCAATCTGGAAAAAGCACGTATTGAATTTGACTAGTTAATCCATATTAAGTGTCCTGAGTATCTTGGAACACATACCAAGTGAGAAGTAGAGAGAGGAAGGCATTTCAGACATTTCCTGCAAATTAACTCAACACAGCCATCACTATTATAAACAAGATTAGTTCAAATGCCTAATTAATTAAATGCATCCAGAGAAGACTCAATCAACAAATCGTACTTATAACATATCTGATGGCTGCAGGGAAGAAGTTACAAAGAACAGGTTCATGTGTTTACCGACCATCTAATTATCTGGTTTTGATTGAGGCGTTGTATAACCGCATTCCCATCTGTTTCACCTATTGTGCTTCCTCGTTCCTGTCCAATCAGAGTGCAGAGAATGACAGTGATGAGGCGGGAGGAAGTCTGGCTCAGAAACAGAGAATTGTCTTCTTGGAGAACAATCTGGAACAGCTCACTAAGGTCCACAAACAGGTAGGATCAGATGAACCAGATCTCACACACACACACACACACACACACACACACACACACACACACACACACACACGCACACACACACACACACACACACACACACACACACACACACACACACACACACACACGCATGCGCACAAGCACACAAATTTTTGCACATGCACACGAATGCACACACATACACATACATACACAGACAGAGAGACAGACAAAGACACATACACATACACACACAAATAAACATACACATACATAAGAACAAAACTTAGATGTAGACAAGCTAACTATTAACAAATTATGTTTACGCATGTTTCCACTACATATCACATCCACTCTTACACTGCACACACCTACTTCCACTTCAACATACATATCATCACCACCACCACCACCACCACCACCAACAACACCTCCTTCCGACCCGGTCTCGGTGCTCCAGCTGGTCCGGGACAACGCAGACCTGCGCTGCGAGCTGCCCAAGCTGGAGAAGCGTCTGCGGGCCACGGCGGAGCGGGTTAAGGCCCTGGAGGGGGTCCTGAGGGCCGCCAAGGAGTGCGCCATGAAGGACCGCAAGCGCTACCAGCAGGAGGTGGACCGCATCAAGGAAGCGCTGCGCTCCAAGAACGTGGCCAGGAGAGGGCACTCCCAGATAGGTGGGTCAGCATCGTCGTCATGGCAACTTGGTTGATAGAGCCCGCTGTCTCAAAAGGCCTCACAGGCCCGGTCCTACGACCATAACCTCGGATGTTGTCAAAGTATTATGTGCTAATACTTTCATTAAGATTTAACGTTTATCGAAAATGACCAACGTATTTTATTAAACCAGTAGAAATCTGTAGTTGAAGAAATATATAGAAGAATAAAATGAAAAAACAATAAATATTGATTACATTTTCGTTGTGTGTTTCCTGAAGTTGCCTCATTACAGCCTCCATAATGTGTTTCCCTCTCCTCTCCTACATAGCCAAACCTATCCGGGCCGGCCATCACCACCAACCACAGCCTTCCTCCTCCTCCTCCTCCTCTTCCTCCCCCTCCGTCCGCGGCAGCGGCGCTAGCAGCAGCATCAGTGCTAGCCGAGGTGTCTCCAGCCCCCGTCACCACCACCCCAGTCAGCACCGAGCGCAGCCTCAGCAGCCCTACCCTCACCCCCAACAGCACCGCAGCAAGTAGACTCACAGGTGGGTGGAGCCAAGGTGGACAGACCGGGGGGTGGAGCCAAGGTGGACAGACCGGGGGGTGGAGCCAAGGTGGACAGACCGGGGGGTGGAGCCAAGGTGGACAGACCGGGGGGTGGAGCCAAGGTGGACAGACAGGGGGGTGGAGCAAAGGTGGACCAAGGCTCGGGGGGAGGGGGGGGGTTGGAGCTAAATTGGAATGAAGTTCTATGGTGGGTGGAGCTAAAGTCAAATAATGACCTGGTTGGATGGAGCAAAGGTGGAGTAAATACATGGGTGGGTGGAGCCAAGGTGGCGTAAGGTCCTGGTTGGGTTGAGCCAAGGTAGACTAAGGTCCTGGGTGGGTGGGGCCAAGGTGGACTAAGGTCAAGGGCGGGCGGACGGGGCCAAGGTGGACTAAGGTCAAGGGCGTGTGGGGCCAAGGTGGACTAAGGTCAAGGGTGGGCGGGGCCAAGGTGGACTAAGGTCAAGGGCGGGCGGGGCCATTCATAAATAGTTTCAAGCCTCTGTTGGGTTTCAGAGCAGTGTAAGATGTGGCCTCACCACAGGTTGGTGGGAACCGGGCGCTTGGACGAGAGCATAGCGGAGACAGAGAGTGTTGAGACAGGAAGTCTGGACACTTTACCATGAATGGAGATCAATAACCACTCACTGCAATCCAGGTTCCCACACTTACACTAGCCTCCTTCTTTTTGATGATTTAATACAACAGAGCCGACATGACTTGAATGCTTGATTCATGGACAAATTGAATAAGAGTTGCCCCTCTTTACATTCCTGTTTTTAAACGTCATGGCGGCAGTGGAGGAGAGCTCTGCGGCGATTCTTCATTGTCCTCCTTCAGAAAGGATTAATCAGATTGATTTAATTGCCGTCAGCCCACTCTCCTTCAATTGGCCCTTTTGTTAAGATGAATCCCCCCTCGGTCAGAGAATCCAGAATAATTAATTACATTTCAAAGACATTCAGGATTCAATCTGTCCCGAGGGGGCCATGGGAAAGGCCTCAGTAGGTGGCCATTGCTGTTTGTGCCCAGCTAAGCCAGGCTCGGACCCGCACATCCATATTCAGCCCCTCAAGAGCACAAGAGCAGGACCTTTTGGTGCAAAAGGCAACATCTGTGGGACACAAAGTAACCGACCTATTGGGGACGATACTTTCTCAACAACTTTGAATGCTAACAGTTCAGTTGCGATTCCCACAAGCCTTTTGAGAGATGTGTGGAGTTGACCACTAGATGGCAGCATATACACATTTGTATACATGCATCAAGGGGGTATTGAGCAGATTGTAAATGACACATTTGCCTCTGCAAAAAAAACGCACAATGCTATTTAACTGACTTTGTTGTGTGATAATTATAGATGTAATACTTTTTTCTGCAGATTGGAGGCAAAGCTGCTGGATGTCCAGATCCACTCTTCATAACGGACCCTACACTCCTCCTCAACCAGAGGATTATCAACGTTTTATTTTGTAGGATTTTTACAACTGCTGGGAACTCTCCACCCTTCACCAATCTGCCTTTACTGGTACCACAGACTCCTAATTCACAATACATTCCTTCTCCACTGCCCACAAGTGCTTTCCTCCTTACCTGTCTATAAGCCTGACCTGAACCTTGTATGTCTCCCTCTCTGTCTCTCGCCCCCTGTGGTTTCCTCTCTCTCCACTTTGTCTCTCTCCCTTGTTCCCTCTCTCTCCTCTCTCTCTCTCTCCCTTGCTCTCTCTGTCTCTCTCTCCCTCTCCTTCCTCTCTCAATCTCTCTGGGTCCGTCCTGATGTCGAGTGAACTTAGGTAGGGCACAGAAACAAACTAACAATAAATATTAGCCCATTTAAAGCTGTCTTTACCAGCTACGTATGATTATTTACAATTTATTTGCAAAAAATAAGACAGATATAGTTGTCTGTTTATAAGGATATATGCCACTCTAGAGGCAGTAGACAATGAAAATGTGTTCGGAAATTCCCTTTTGTATTTTGTTGTTTCCTTTTTCACAGCCTTATTGTTAAGGTAGCACCTTTTAACAGAATGTACTTTTTCTTTGTGGGATTTTTTTTACAGATATATATATTAGTCAGTGTTTTTTATTCATATTTTTGTTTAAGATATTTTATTTATTCATGTATTTATTTTGACAATACACAAATACAAAGTAAATGCAAGGGAGAAGATCAATACATATTGTAATTGTAGATGTGTTTGTTTCTTGAGTGTGAATCAAAGTGGATATAAGTATTATCACCAATCTTATAAGCTTTTGTAACTTTATTTTCTGAGCTCGCAGTCATTAATGTAAGACCATAACCTAAACTTTCCAGTAAATATCGTCGGTTAGGTTTTAGACGTCTTTCATAAGGCCTTGATGTGTCTCATGCAGTATTGTTATTCACGAGATTTCAGTTAATACATAACTGAAATCTCAACTGAATACGATGTAATGAAAAACAACATCCATTATATCTGCCTTGTAAAAGAGATTCAAAACAACAAGGAAATACAGAAACAGAATGTGTGAATTAGAAACACACTGCACAAATGCACAATCATGTCGTACTTGATTGTGAAACATGATTTCATCGAGATCAGTTTGATCCCAAAAAGACAAAAACAATCAGACCTAGATCTATTCATTGAAAAAGCGTGATCTTTATCTTTTATATTGAAACTCTCTACTCTGTCTATACTTTTAAGACCAGCCAGACACAAATGGGTTCAGGGTTTTTTCAATGTGCTGTTTCAAACATGAATTATCAAATTCTGACATGTTGTTGTGTAAGGACTGAGTGCTCTGCCAAATGGATGAAGGGACAGATGTTGTTTGTCCAGATTTAAGGTGATCGTGGCTGTCTGATTCCCAAGTAAGCACCATACGTGCCGGGTATTTTTTGAGAAGAATATTTATAGAGAATATTTGCTCCATGGAGTTTTCGACTCAGAAGGACAGCTGACTGGAGGGGGAAAAAGGGTCTATATTTGTCTCAAAGTTAGTTATGGACGAGAAGGGAGGGTTAACCGATACAGTGTCATCACTCAGATACATCGTTAGATCTTCATCCTGTCACAATTGTACACATGATCTATGTCTCTACAGGGTTCTCGGATGTATCTGTAACGGTTTTGTACTGTAATACTTGCAGAATTCACCCTATTTTGTATTCATTCAAGTGTCCCACAGAAAAGGACATACATATTTAGTATTTTTTTCTTCTTTTGCAGCTGGTGTCAGTGTGTAACTGACATGACATGGATCTTTGACCCTGTTGATTAATGTTCTGTCGTCAAGATGCTGAAAATAAAATAAAAGGTTACACTCACCTCTAACTTGTGTGTTGAATTTCATGTCCTGTCATGGATAGATCCCTGAACTATGACCTAACTCGATATACATATAATAATAGGGTTAATAATAAAAATAACAATTATACATAAAGATAATAATACATATAAATAAATATAGCCCCAATAACTATATCAAACTATAGGAAAAAATCGGACCCACTCCTGGAAAGAATTGTATGTTATTGCACGTATATTATTATTTTGATGTTTGTACATAGGGGATTTTTTAAAAAGGCTACACGTGACTTTTTTTAATATTTGGAAATCTGGACGCCTAGCCCCGCCCTCTATTGGCAAGTCTCCGCCTCTTCGTACTCTCCTCCGCGGCCTGTCTGCTGCCTGCTGCTCTCAGGTGCCCAGGTACTGGAACGAGGACGCAGATCCACGAATATCAGCGTGACGATAGCCACCGAGCTCCTGGCTTACTACAAGAGCACACAGAGGTAAGCTCGTGTAGTGTATCGGAACCAAGCGGAACCCTGCTTATTCATTTCACTGACGCACTCTTTAGAAGTAGTCTAATCTGCTCCAACAATGATGTCAACGCGTGTATGTCATTTGTTTCTGTATTAAATATGTTGACGCTTCATTGACGTCTAAGCTTGGACTTGCGTACGCGGTTTAGCAAGCCTATTGGTCCAGGCAGTGTCCAATGACGCAAATTCCGGGAATATCCACATGCCGCCAAATCGTTATTATTGCCGGAGTTGTCATGATGAACAATAACGATGTGAGCTCATTCATGAACCCCGCTACTGTTTCAGCGGTAGCGTTTGGTTTGTTTTGTGCTCCTCTATGCATGTATTTAGGATGACGTACTGTTGTTGTCTGCGGTTTGCAACGATACATTTTGTATCTATTTTACCCCTCATAGAGAACAGTTGATTCTGCGACATGAAATGAATCAAACACTCACATGTCATAAACGTATCACTCCACAGCTATGCGTGGACACAACTTTACCCAGTCAGTATCAGTGCTGTTGCTGTAATAAATACAGATGGCTTATGTCCTGATAAACCCGAGGGTCTCCCTCAGCCCAGAGACCTAATCCATTACCTAAATAACGAATCAACCCTACTTATACTCCTTAAAACAAATGAGCTCTGTATATTCATAATCCGGCCACTGATCAATGTCCGCTCCAACAGGTGACTTCATTCATAACACACACACACACACACACACACACACACACACACACACACACACACACACACACACACACACACACACACACACACACAGGGTAATCATCTGCCCGCCCAACTCATTTAGAGTCTGTGTCCCGTTCCTTTCTTCTTATCTCAGGTCAGCCATCATCGTCCAGGTCGACGAGGAGGGAAGGTGATAGCTTAAGCTATTGGGGCCGAGTTAGACGGACAGCGGAAGGGCACCGTCCAAGGGTTAAAGGTGCCATAAGTATGATTCAAGAGCTATACTTTGATTCAAGATTTGATTGATCATTTCTTAGATAGGCCGTAGCCACCTGTCTGCCAGCAGTGAGTGAAATCCTCTGTGAGAATATCCGTTTTTTGTTGACCTTGCCTGGTTCTGTTTGAGCCAATTTCGATTTTAGACCACCCCCTTCAATCAGGGAGGCGATACCTTGATTTAGTTTAGGGAATCCAATGGAATTATTTTATTCGGGCAGTGCTATCATAAGCCCATGGGAAGAGTCCATTCTAAATTACAAAACAATCCATGTTTTCTGATGTAGAATCATCATCAAAAGGGCAATATTACATTTTAATCATAGCCTAACTAAATCCACTGTAACTCTTTCTGAAACTTTTAAGCTAAAGATGGAAACTTGACTTACCTAGATTAGGAATGCTCACACACCCTAGAATAGGCAGCAATATTTGAGTTGTACTTTTAATATACCGTTTAAATATAAAAACAGATGGGTTTCAATTTGACCATTTGCTCTAGGTGTTATGAAGTTACAGTACATAAAGAAATATATATTTTTGGGAGAGAGAGTCTGGTTGAGTATATGTAATCGCAGACATATTGCAGCGTAGCAATTATTTGTCCTACATCTTGTATATCAACCATAGTCTTGGCAGAGAGTTGAGACTGAGCCTGCATGTTTACAGTCGGGGAGGGTCACAGATATTAAATCTGCCAACCGATGACTCTTTTAATGCTGATTCATAAAGGCAACACTGGTGGTGGATAAGAGTAATGTTTGTTCATAACTCTTACTTACCAAGCCCAATTACGCCGCAACTTTAAGCGTGTTAAATTTAATAACCTGAACTGTGTATGAACTTAAATGCAATCATATTTTCCAAGACGTCCCAAGTTGACTGCTATTCTGTTTTAATTTGTGTTAATACCTTTGTTAATTCATGCACCGATATCAATTATGGTTTTAGAGTTTAATATGGGGTCCAGGTAGATTTTACTTGTTGTAAATTGGGCTTCTTCTTGCCTCTGAACTGCTGCCATCACTTCTTTCTGTAAGAAGCTGTGCAGCTAAAGCTATAGCTTCTTTTGCCAGCTGATTTAAAATGCAGTCTCAGTGGGCTTTCTTACCATTGCTGGTTCACCAACTGCATCAAGGGTTACCCAGCTCAAAGCAATTACCGAGGAATTTGAGAGGGGTCATAGACTACCAATTAACTTTTTAACACCAGCACCACCAGTACTGCTGCAGCAAGAGAGCCTTGTTTCTTGAGTTTGCTTTGAATCTGGCCTTCTCTGCAAGGACGAATTAGACGATAAAAATATTAGACAAGAGCAGAAGATAGCAAAATGTTTGTTCGAGTAAAAACGGCGCCGCTTTGTAGATAGAAGGCTTGAGGGCTTTATGACTACTTAATACTGTTGTCTGATTAGACAGCACACTTGGTTTGTGATTACTTATCCTGTAGTGGTTGAAAGGAAAGCATTAGGGAAAACCACCCAATGAGCATTGTAAATGTAGTTACTATGGAGACATAAATAAGGTAATGAATCTCTAGTGGCGCAGGATATTTCAAACAGGGCTGTTTCATTGCTTTCAGACTGTCTCTTCGATGAACATGATAAAACGGGTCAGCAGCCCAGCCTGTAAAACCAGACGCAAGTACCTTCACATGTGTAATTTGGCTGGTGCCACGTCACATGTTGAATGATGACATCGAAGACGCTTGCATAGCAAAAGACAGCCCTTAACTCTGCTTATTGCCATGGAACCTAAGGTTTGCCAGGTGGAACTCATGCCTCAGTCTCGACCAAGCACTTGGACGCATGAGACTTTGACATGTGTCTACAATGTCACACAGGACTTTACCTTCAGCCCCTTCCACTTGTTGTGTTCAACCCCACTAGCTTTTATAGTCTCACTGAGGTATGCTTTGTAGTTAGTTATCATAGAATGTATCCCGATCCTAGCTTTATTCAGCCCTTTGCTATTACCAAGTATTTTCAGTGGTATAGTATAAACAACACTATTGTAGTTTGTGTTTAGTCCAGCAGCTTAAGCAATGCTTGTACGGCCTGCTTCACTGTGATGCGTTTCCTAGCAAAGGAAAGTGGGCGTATCAGCAGATAGCCTGTTAATTCCAGGGGTACCCACTCATCCAGAACTAGTAAGTCCCCTGTATGGAGGCCCGGGACACAGGGGCTGTCCGACAGATTACCTTCTCTGTCTATACCTGTTGTATCCCTGGATGAGTGGGTCACCAGTGACCTATTGTGCAATTTCCTTTCGAATAACTAATATAATGACAGGTTTTAAAAAAAAAGCTTTTGTACATATGTCTGTTCTTTTAAACGTTCCCCTTTTTCATTTGCTTATGAAGCAAATGGTATTTGCTATTAAACTATGGATGATTTAGATTAGAAGTGATTTGAACTTCCAATTGTTGTGTGTGTGTGTGTGTGTGTGTGTGTGTGTGTGTGTGTGTGTGTGTGTGTGTGTCTCCAGTGTTATCTGTTTGTTCGCCGTCCAATCAGATTCCAACATTCACCCCGTTAGCCCCGCCCTGGCGATGTAACCGAGTGGGATTACTGTTATCAGCCCACTCTGAGTAGGCAGCTGTCCTTCCTCATTTACCTTGGCCTGCGTCCCAGGTGGGACAGCTCAAAGGTTGTTGTTTTTTTTATTTAACTGCGGCCCAAACCAGAGCAGAGCGGGATAGAGTACCCTAATCTCTCATCATCTCAGAAGATTAAATCTCAGAGGAGCAAGGTCGATGAAAAGCCCAGACCAAGGAGAAACACCGGGCCCATTAATGCCACCATGGAACTTTGGCCTGTTTTTTTTGTCCCCATAATTAAATGTGATTGAAGACATTTTGCTGTGAAGTGGAAAAGCACTATACGTAATGAAGAAAATAACCAGCTTCAATATCCAAATTCCACATGCAACATTGTTAGGTCGTCTTTCGTGGAAGTCAGAACAGTTCCTTGTTCTGATTTGCCTTGGGAAAAAAACAAAGATGCGAGTGAGTGAGTCAATGGTAAAGGCTGTGTTTAGTTTGTTTAGTTTGGGTAATGAAAGACGTCTCCTTCCGTGTCGTCATGGTTACTGTGTATTGTATTGTGTTTACACAAGGTACAAGAATGTAGATCACAATGAATCTGCATTGTTGAACCATTGTTAATAATTTAACCATTTTATTGCCCGTTAAAAGTGTGTTCACTCCTTCAATATTCTCCAACAAATATTTGTAAAACATAAATTATAAATAAATTCAGTATTTTATCCAATCCATCCGTCCCTCTTTAGAGGCTTCTTAATAAGCCTTGTGTAGTCCTCAACCATTTTTACTTGTATTTGTATCCCCAGGGAAAATCCACCTTTTTTTACCTTAGACGGATTATACCTGTGGTGGTTATTCACCTTAACACTCTCTAAGCTTGCTCTGTGCAAGCTGTATTGTTAAGGCTGAGAGGCGGGTAGTTAGGCGTGCACTGTTCCCCACACCTGAGGTGGGTGGAGTAGCTCGCTGGCCATTTGAAACCAATTGAAATCCAAGGAGCGTAAGCCTTTTTCCCCGTAAATGACTCGGGTCAAGCTGTCAAAGCACAAAGAGACACATCCTCGCTCCATCTGAGATCCTAACAACGTGTCCGTTTGAAGTGACGGGCCAAGACGAGTGAACATGTCTTAGTGTTTGTCCACTAGTGCCCTAAGCTCACAGTCCGGATGGCATGAATACCCTTTGGTAGGCATGAGGGCAGTGACGGGGTATAGTCGCTCTCGGGTGGGAAGCTTTGCCTTAATTGGAGGGATTTTGAACAATGCTGTAGTGCTAAAATGTCATAGGTCATAGGTGAAATGGTTATTTTTCAACTAATGCATACGAGGATAGGATTACCAAAACAAGAACTCAGTCAGACTTATAATAACAAGCGGTCCTCAATAAAACCCCACTCATCTACTTACGTCCACTAGCGTTACCTGTAAACCGCTTAGCTAGCGATACCTGAACCAGCGCATGGCTTTTCTCCGTGGCCTCGTCCAGCCCCCTCTCTCAGCCTTGGCAGGTAGTAGTAGGGGAGAAAGGGGAGGAGGAGAAAAAAAAGGGTTTGGTTTCGTGGCGCATTAACGCGGCACAAAGACAGCCGTTGTGTGGCTCCGCTCGGCTCCTCCGGGCCAGGGCCCCCGCTGGAAACAGGAGTGCAGGCAGGGGGCAGGGCAGTAAGGGGACGCGGCGCATCGTAATCAGACGGTCAATTTAACTGACCCCAGCTTCTCGCCCCCGTGTAATGACCGCGTATTAAAGGCGGATGGCTAGATCTCCGCAGGGAGCCACACCGCCTTGAGAGGTGAATGCAAATGGCGACCTGGTCAAATGGTATCACCGCAGACGCGGATGCAGTGGGAAACTTAGCAGGTGTGCTGCTTCAACAATGTGTTTATGCCAAAGGAACGATTGGTTTCTGTTTTGATTACCATCTGCTTTATGTGTGGCGAGAGACGAGGTTAATTCACACTGTGGACTTTCGTTAGTCAGCCGATATGATTTTTTTATGGTTTGATTGGCAAAACAAACTTCTAATTTTCAATTATAATTTTATTTTCAATTTGGGTTTTTAGGGGGTTATTTATCCCTCGGTGGAAATTTAAGACGTAACTCAGTTCAAAACCGAAGAAGACAAGGACTTTTTGTTTTTACTTTTAAATCAATATTGAATGACTACTAATTAAATTAATACAATATACACTGTTTTTCTTTAGGATAAAAAATCTGGTGTTTTATTGCTTTAATAAAAAAAAGGTCTGATGTTAAACTCTGTCAGATGTTGAATTCATTAGCAAAGCAAGTCTTGTCATAAGAGCAAACTACAAAGTGAAAATACCACACTTTGATAAGGTAACAACCTCCCATTATTTTAAATGTGTCTCCTGCCTCTTCACCAACCCAAACATCTTAAGCACGCCTTAAAGAGTTACTACACACACCATATCATTTGAGGAGTGCCACTTGGCTTTGTGCATGCAACACACACACACACACACACACACACACACACGCACACACAACCACTTTATTATATAGCCCACCCACTAGCTTGAGACCAACATTTCCCAGTATTGCCAAAGGCCAGCAACTCTAAAAGCCGATCAGTAAAGCAAAACAAAAATTCCCAAAACAAGAAGGGGAGGAATCTGGAAACTTAACTATCAGAGAGCTGTAACCGGATATTTTTCAAAGTTGGGGGTTGAGGGTTCTGCCAATAGGAACATCAATGCTGTCTGTTAGTATGGGTTTGTATTCCATACATTTGATCATATCATAAACGTTTTGCAGTGGTTAAAGCTAAGGTTGTAATTGAGCAATTGACCACAAGCAGCACGGATCGTCCATTTCAATGTGGCTGTCAAGTCTCAGGATTCTACAAATGCAATGGAGCAAGGCTATAACTTTTCTAAACTATGAATTTAGTTCATACTACATTATGTGTCTGAGTACATCTTGTTCTTTTCCACAGATTGTTTCCAAGGTAACACCAGCTAACTGCTCCTCACTGTTCTGTTAAAGCACCCAGAGATCTGTGCGGCCTTGGTTAGAAATGAAAGGGTTAACATTGGTAATACAACAATACCATTTCTCTGGGACGTGTCAATGGGCAACACATTGTTCTCCTCTGCCTTCTCATATATGCATAGTCAGCTTCTGTCACTGCAAAACAATGTAGATGATAACATGCTTTAGGGATTACAGCCTTTATTGTAGCGAGAACCAGTTATTACTCCTGGGCTGCCACTGGTTGGGCAAAGTGAATGCTAGCTAACTGAACATTCTTGTGCAGTGTGCCAACGTTTGTTTCAGAGATTGAGAGCAGTTGGTCAGATATGTAATCCAGCTGCTGCCTGTTGTCACGTAGAGCCTTATGTGACAAAGAACAAAACTATCTGTTCAAATGGCATACATATTCCAATACCTAGTAGGGGGAGGGGTAATAATATACATAATGTCTTCCTTTATTCACGGATACTGACTATAAAGTGAGTTCTCACAAGGAAACAGCACTGAACATTGTGTCTTGATCATTATGGTCTTTTCTGGCTGAAATAGATCTGTTTAAGCTGAATATGAGTGAAAGGCAGAATACAAAGAGATCAAAGGTAATGGCTTAAAGCAATCGGGACCGACTAAAGGCATACCATGCATTTCTCAAAATCTTGAGTGATCTTGGCATCGCTCCTGGCCATTCGCTAGAGGAATTCTTTGTCACACCTCGCAGCTATTGTTTAAAAAAAGATCTGCCATTGGAAATTGGTGCACATAGGGACACACATGTTCACAAACACATCTGAACAGATATAGGCCTAACCCAAAATCGTATTAACTAGTGGATTCTCACTTTCATTTTTGCGTGTGTGTGTGCTAAAGTTATGGCCAGAATACATGGGGACATGGAATGACATGACAGCCGGTTTATATTTTCTCTTAACGTGCTGCTCTTCTACCCTAAAACAGGAAACAAAAACAATAGAACAGTGTAAAGAAACGAGAACAATCTGTTTAAAAATGCTTCAAATCAATACGTTTACCAGCTGTGGTTTTCCTCAGACAGCCACAGCTGGTGCACAACCACGCCACAAAGACGCAGTCTGCGTTGCAGGTAAAACCCTGCTCCTGCGCGACGCGTCCCATCCGTGTTCCATGTATTTCACCTGTCAGACCAACATGTACAATCTCGTCATATAGTCATCCTGTAGTCTACTATCAGACTGCATTAACCGAGCTCTGTCCATATTGAGCTCCTCTGTGACGACAGACACCATTAGCCTAGACTTTCTTGTCAAGCAACCCCTCCGCTGAATACACAAGCCAGTACCTCAAACGGATATGGCCTCAAAGTTTTTACGACTTGCGTGCCTGTGCTCTGACAGTGGCATTGTCATACAGTTTGAAGAAGAGCCCGGCTGCTCATAAAAGTGCAATAAAGTCTAAGAAAAGGCCTCAGGCTTTGACCAGCGGGGGGCCATCGACTTTACGACCATCTCAGTCCATCCTCCCCTGCCCTCCTTCCTGCCCAGGAGGATCTAGTGTGCGTGGGAGAGGAAGAGAGCAGACTCCCGGAGATAGTTAAAGAGGCACATGCCTACAGTTTATGTTTAAAGCCGACACAGACCAGACCCTCCTCGTGGTTTGGGCAAATAAACAAGGCGTTAACAGTTTACCACTGTAAAATGCCTTGTATTTCAACGCCTACAGTTTGATTCCTTTTATCGTGGCACAAAGCACAGCGAGAATGGCAGCAATCCTTACGGAGAATTCAACACATATCAAATTCCAAGTAAGAATACAAGAAACAAAAACAATGTTCAAACTAAACTCATTTATTGTGCTAAATATATACACTAGAATGTATGTCTTTGCTGTAACCTATAAAACAAATGAAATAATATGATTGCAGCACAGAGATATTGCACCCCTGGATATATTTTCTGAAATTTGTGTTGCATTGCAATGTCCCTATATACAAATAGTGTGGTTAGAAATATATACATACAACGATGCACTTGTGATGCAGAGATCTGTTTAGTGTTCTATAATTGCTAACTAGTACACACAGGTCAGCTTTTGACAGTGTTGAGCTCCTATGGCTCTGGAAGTCTGTTTATCCGTGATGGACCTGTAGCATCTACCAGAGGGCAGCATGTCAAACAGATGACGCCCGGGGGTGGGATGGCTCTTACAGCATGTTGCCTGCTCTGCTAAGGCAGCAAGAGCCGGATAAGTCAACAGCCGAAGATCTTCCCGCTGCTATTGATGGTACCTGAGGGTTACGGGTTCCCTTTCATGTAGCCGGAGGTGTGAAGACAGAGCCTGCTACAGACGTCTTTAGTGAAGACCAATTGCCTTGGTAAACACTCCCGTGGCTCATTACGTTTCCTTTATTCCCATGCCCCCTTGCTGTGTTCTCCCATGTTGGCACATTGACGCTCGCTTCCTATGACACGACCCAAAACACACAGACGCACACTCAACATGAGCCACGGTACCGACCGGCACCTCAAAGTTAAGTGGCACAGATTAAGTGGCATCATTACGTGGCAGCGGGACATCGCTCCGTTTCCCCGGGCCACCCTCTGTCTTTGTTTGAAGTACAACCTCCGTTGGGACTTTTATTTCAGGAGAGGCCTCCGTGGCATCCCTTTGAGTCGTCCCCCGCCCGGCAGCCCTGCGGAGCGCTCCCTTCCTCACAACAAACAGTAACCCGATCCGCTGTCTCACTGCGTCTCAACGGCGCATCCAAAATAGCTGGCGCATTCCTGCGGGCGGCAGTTGATGCGGTGCTCCCAACCAATCGCATGTCTTGGAGTGGGTGGACAGGCTCCTGTGACGTGCAACCCCCCCCCCCCCCCCCACCCTCCACGGTGTGGTTTAAACCCACCTGGTTGGCCGGTGTGGTGTCATCACATCCAGGTGTTCCTCTCTCGAGCTCCGTGTTGACGTGTCGTCGGGTACGTTGCTCACCGTTTTATAGCTGATCCAGCTGAGGATATGCTGCTGTATACCATGTTCCTCTTCTCCTCCCCTCAATGTTCTCTTTTTGTCGTCAGACGTGCACAGACTTGGGAGCTTTTCCATTTACTCTTTTGCACAATCAGCACTATCGCTACACTGAACCCCAGCCTCCTGAGAGTCCCGTACGAAATCCCGACTGAAAGATCTTCCCCTCCACCTCCACCAGATGCAACCAGCCACAGCTAATTGTAGCCCACTACTTGACCCCTCTGAAGAGTCACGGTCAACGAGGCGACCCTCACTGATCTTCTGCCCAACAATAGATTCACTGGCTCTAGCTAAGTGTGTTTTGTCCACTTGTGTGTATCTGAGTGTAAGGATGAGTGTCTCTCTCTCGACCTCTCACATTCCTAGAGTCAAGGAGAACCTCTGGCTCAAACAAAGCTGTAAATCTGTCATTTGAATGGCCCATAGCATACTAAACAGGTATGGTGCGATGGTAGACTGACAATAGCTGGAACATTGAGGTGTACCTCTTGGTAAGATAACTATTGGTATATGTTTGTGTGTCAGCTTCCAGATCTGCCCTTGTTAAGTCTAACTTGAGTATCTGATTGGATTGTTTTTGTAACAGTCATTTAACTGCAGTTATTGGAAAGTTGTGAGAAACGAAAGCAAAATAGCCTTCCGTTCCCAGTGAAGTCAGTAAATTATCTCAAAATGATGTGAAAATGCTTGTCTCTCCCCTGGGGGTGAAAACCACAGGAGTTCATGTGGTGGGTTTGCATTCCGCCTGGCTCCGACTTGGATGCCAGTGTGCTAGTCATTCTCTCATCCCCCCCAGAGCCGGTTACATTTAGCATTCCTACTGCATAGATCTTGACACTCCCCTCCCGAATCCGCACAGTGCATGCATGGGGTTTATAGATCTATGGATGTGGTGAGATCTTTATTTGATTTGTTTTATAGAATATCATTACTAATACCTCATCGTTTTGTTAGGTTATTATTTCGTTCAGCAACATATTTCATATTATAATTATTAATAATGAATTACTATAAAGTAATATTTCCTATTATTAACTAAATAAAACACAAACATTTGATGTCCTGCCTGTGTAAAAAAGTATAAGTTGTATCTTCTCTTTTAACTGTTTATGAGACTGTACTTTTTGCGTTGGAATAACACCTCTTTAAAATGTATGGCATTAGCCTTACAACTTTGTTGGATATTGGCATTCCAGCATGACTTGTGACGATATATTTTCCGTTTACAGAGTTAGCCTTCAGCCATCTTGTGCGAGTCTCTGGTTGGCTTGGTAAATGAGCACTTCCCTATCAGATTACATCATTAGTTATGGCTAAGGTTACACCTAACCATAACTGAATCAGACCTGTCACTGTGAGCTCCTAGCATTTATTTAACAGTACGCTGTGATGTATGGGTGCCTTTGAGAGCAGCTCAAACACACAGTTAATTATGCAGCTGAGGCTAATGTCGCTGAAAGCAAAACAAAATTGAAAGTATAAGACACACACTGAAGTGCTGGGGAATCAGAGAAGGCAGAGGATCAGGTGCTAAACTCGAATTGCTGATGATCCCCGGAAGTCAAAGGGGGGGATATATTAGTGAACGATGGGAGGTTGAGGGAGATTTAGTTGACTCATGTGGAGAATGGATTATACCTGGAGTCGCTTCTTCCTCTCCCCAGACCAAGCCTTTCCTTCCTCTTCCCTGAGAACTTGACCTCACATGGTGCACCCTTTCACCTCCCAGATGGAAATCCCACAAAGCTAACAGAGAGCGGTAGACTGTAGTCTGCCTTTGCGTCACTTGAATAAGTTGTTTTCCTTGATTGAATGGGCTTGCCAGCTTCATCATAGCATGGATTTTTAAAACTAGTGTCATGGCTCTTTTGTCCACACTCTTGCATTGAAAATGTTAATATTTTTATCCCACAAGCTAATCATATAGGATCTGGCCCGAGCATTAGTCCACACACACATACTACAATCTCTTCGATGGCTAATCTCAAGTGTTGGGTGGCACGTCGCAGGGATAGAAATTAAGCGATAAGGCAGATGGGGCTTCCCTTGTGTGACCTGTTCCCCATGTGACCTGAGTCAATACTAAAGATAGCGGCGTAGGGTACCAGGCTTTGGTAAATAAAGCCGGCGCTCGTTCACATGGCCCCGTAGCCCCGGGCTGCTTGGACTCTCCTCTAAGCGAGTCGCCCTATGTCATATGAGCCGCGCCGTTCATGTAATCTTTGCTGGAATGACGTTTAATCAGCTTTTCCATCTTAAATTGGCCTAAAGATTTGAATCACCAGCCTAAGAAATTAAGTCATTGGCTCAAATTTGATATTTACTTCCTGGGATAGAATATGGTGAATGGCATGGACACAGCCATATGTCTTGGAGAGTCTTCTCATGTGTCTGTATGAGAATAGTGACATGGGAAAGTCTTTTTTTTTTTGCCAACTAGGTGAGGGAACGCGATCACACTGACTTGTTAGACGGTGGCAGTTCACATAGTGGCCCCAACCTCTTGACCAATCATGTCGCTCTAATATATTTAAGGAGGTGTGTGTGTGTGTGTGTGTGTGTGTGTGTGTGTGTGTGTGTGTGTGTGTGTGTCTCTGTGTGTGTGTGTCGGGACCCCCTGGGGGGGAAAAGGGGAGGTCTTGAGGAAATGACCTGTAGTACTTTAACTAGGAATCAATCCATGCATGCACTCTTGACCTGAGTGCGCCCAAGTGTGCTGCAACACTCTCCTGAAGACACTGACAATAATTACAAAACATTCACTTGGAGACTTTAAGCCCTCACAGCTCTGTGCAATGGATATCCTCCCATCAACGTTTTAGGTTGTGACTTTGCATTGGATTTTGGTGAGTAACAGTTTGGGTCTTTTTTATGTTGTTTTTTTTCACATAATCTTGTTGTGGTATTATATATGACATAGGATAGAAGTTTATAGGATATATTTGGCTTAAAAGGCACTCAAACATATTCTTAAGACACTGTAAAAAAGAAAACAAGCTATTTTCTCTTGCACAAGTCACTGCACGTATTTTTTTCGTGTGCATGTGCAAATGCACGTGCGTGTCTGCAAGATAACTACTTGACGTTTCGGATGCAAGGTAATGTGATATGACATTTTTTAAGTCATGCAAACCAGACAGAGGCACAGCTGGGATCAACATATTAGTGGCACCAGGAACTAACTATTAACATGAGTCAGCACCGCAGGGTAAAAAGCTGCATTCACTTTTGTATTTAAACGCTGACAACCGCTTGAGCATTAACTGCCTAGTTTATTTGCTGCAATGACAGTTAACATTTTTATACTTATCGTTTTTACCCCCGAAACGTTTGCGCCGCAGTGGCCATTGTTCAAACACTACTTTAAAACAAGTTCAGATGGGTGGGGGAGGGGCAACCCAAAAGCACTAAACAAAGCTAGTTTGAAGTCTGCTGCAACCCAGCCCCTACTCATGCTCAGCTGCAGCAGGCCTGTGCACCCCCCTCTGGGCCTATGTACATGACACACACCCTAACCTCTTGGGATGCCGCCGGGGCCCAAAATGTTTGTTTGTTGGTTTAAAAAGAGCGACTTTTGAGTGGCGCGCGGCGTGGCTAATTTAGCGTTTGATGCATGTCTGCTCTCCTGCTTGCTTTAGCAGTAAAAGGTGATGACTGACCCAGCGAGATAAGAGCTGTTTGCTTTGGGTTTAGATATTGTTTGTGTGTTGGGTCAGCGGCAATGGCTGGCTGTGATTTGTGTGGCCCTCGTAGTGTGTTTTATCTGAGGTGGAACAGGTGACTGTTGACTTGGCAAACACATGAAAGATAAGTATTTTATGCCCAGTCATTTGTATCGACACAGCATTGGTCACGTCAGGCCTTGAGTTCTGTTGTGAGTGCTTTAGTTAAAGTTATTAGGGGTCTGTTTCATTTGAATTGTGTAAAAGTCCTCAAATCTTCATAGGAAGTGGGAGTCTGTAAACAGCCAGGACATGGTGTGGAGTGCGTCTGCCTCTTAAAAACGTAAATCCCTGAGCAGCAGGTTATTAATGAGCCACTGCAAAGTGTTAGGCGTATCTTGTATGGGTTCAGTTGAGCGTGCGTTCTGGTTCCTTGACTCAGGCAATTACCGACAGTCACCTGCCCACCTGACCGCTCAGTCACCTGACATTAGGGTTCCCAAAAGGTCAGAGGTGGCGGGCCCAAGCCTGAGAGCAACCTGAGCCACCCTGAAAACTTACAAAGGTCATGACCTGGCATTGAGAGCGATAACCCCGTCCTAACAGGTACGTCCAGGCTATAGTGCTATTGGACACAATGGATTGTCTATAGTCTCCGAGATTTCTTACCCGGCTCTCAGCCACAGAATGAAGTGTCTTAAGAGATTTAGAGTAACGTGAGCCAAAGGTAAAAAAAAAAGAACTCCCCAAAAAATAAGAGATTGTGTTTCTGCTTTTGGGTCAGTTCCGGCTTTGTTTCGTTTCTTTGTGCCAGATCATGGAATCTGGAATTTCCAAAATGTATGACCTGGAGACAGTTTGTCGATTGTGATTGGATCATATGAATGATGTTTGTTTACTCTTTGCTTCAGGTTTTTATAGGTGCTAGCATTAGCTAGCAGAGCATGGCGTTACCGATGGCTCTGCAAACTATCACCGCAGTTCAAGTCCTGTCCATAGTGGCCATATGCAGTGCGGTGGGGAAGAGCGATCGCGTCAACTTCTACAACATCAAACCACCAGTTCAGGGTAAGACCTGATGGCAGCTAAACAGATCGCTCAATGTTCAGTTATTAATGTCAACAGAGGTAGAAATACTCATTATAACATTTCAGTTCCACAACATCAACCGAATAAGATTTCCCTTTTATTGCTACCTTTCTTATAGCTGTTCTAAATGAAGATTTATTTTGGTATTGCAGCCACACCATTCCCCAATAGTTTTAAGTGCTTCACCTGTGAGCGAGCGCGGGACAACTACAACTGTAACATCTGGGCTGAGGACAAGTGGTGTCCAGAAGGTAGGATCTCCTCCCTTTAACTAGATTTTTTGGCGAAAAGACTTGCAAGGATCCTTGGTCACCTTGGTTGGGAATCGAGTCATTATACATGTTCTCCCAATGCTTAATGTTTTTCCCATTTCGTTTGTCTTCATCAGACACTCAGTTCTGTATGTCAGTTCACCACTTCCACTCCACTCATGGAAAAACCAAGTTTGTGACGAAGAGATGCGCTGTACAGGAGGAGTGCCGTCAGTCGGGCTGCAGGCACCACAAGGAGACGGGGCACACGGTGAGTCCAGGACCAGATCAGATGAGGTGGTCTTCTTCTTATACCCAACAGAAAATTAGATTGTAACAGCGGAGAACACAAAATACAAAACAGAAAGGACTGTACTGAGTAGTCAAAAATGAAAAGACATAACAATTAAAGTATAGTAGAAAGGTTACTGTGAAAAATGTATTTAACCACTATACACAGTTGAGGTAGACATTATTGCCAGTATATTCTACATTATTGAAACAATATAATAATGACCATTATACATTAAATCCCAATCTACAGACCATATCCATGCAAATGTTCCCTCTTGTCTGACGTTCTCTCTCCCCTTTGCCGGCCCACCAGGAGTGTGTGTCTTGCTGCGAGGGAATGATCTGCAACGTTGAGGTTCCCACCAATCACACCAACGCCGTGTTCTCCCTGAGAGCAATAGCGTTCGGATCGGCGCCGTGCCAGACGACCCTTCCCTGGAAGACCCTGGTTCTAACCCTTGGGTTGTGTGGACAGTTCATATTGTGACCCTGTGGCAGCCTGGAACTTGGCAGGGGATCTTGTCTGGGGACAGAGCCAGCAGACGCACCAAAACGAACCTTCCATTGACTTGATATGGCAGCGTTTCCCAGGCAAATGCCAAAGATGACGGAGAGTTCATTAAAACGTGGCGCTCGATGGCCGGGGTCGAGCCGGCTCCTCCAGCCGAAACACAAAAGGGAGACAGAACTCACACTACTGTCATTCACCCGAATGGCTAAACCTTTGCCATGCGTCGCCTGCACGGCCCGTTCAGAAATTGGTCCGTCACCGGATGTTTTCCCACGCATCTGCTACCATAACGCTGCCATATTGTTCTGAATGAAACTGCAGAGTATAATTTGGACCGAAATCGTCTTTGAGGAATCCGTGGATATGGCCAAGGTGGAAGTGATTCAACATGAAGTTGGAAGACAATGGACTCTGTCTGGATGCAGTTGGTTGTGTACGCCTACACAATAGCAACATGGCCAAGCCAAGCCTTTTAAGCGAGCTCGATAGAACAGTGAATGGAGTGTTTCTTAAGACCCTGGCTAGAAGGCTGCCCAACAATGCTGCCAGCAGGTTTGGGGGTTTTAAGCGTCCCCAAAACAATCTCTGAGATTATTAACGTTCCGGGGAATGTTAATGATATGTTTTTCTTTATGGAATTACAGACCACTTTAAACATTCATTATGCCGGACATGAAATAACACGTGGCCATGGAGAGACACAGTGTTTTCTGTGTGACCCAGTGAATTTGGCACTTATGATGTTATTGCCAGATAGTTTTATACATACAGTGTATATATTTGAACATATTTGCACTTTTCATTCGGAACATTGTATATTTTAAGTAGGTCTATCAGACCTTTTTGTAAGGAATTTAAATACAATTGATTAATAAACTGTGTGATGTGTTTCTTAATATACTATACTAAAAAGTAATAATAATAATGTACAATGAGTTGGATAAAGGTTAAGATTCTTTAAGAAAATAACATTGACTAAGCGTGCCTGGAAAGCGTGCAGAGTAAACATGTAAATCTCTGTATTTTCAATTGTAGAATAGATGGTCTGAAAAACCTGGGTGAAATAATGTGCTTTGAGTTAATTGCGCTTAACAATTGAATAGGTAAAAACTTCAACATTTGTTGACCAACACCTGCAATATAAATGGGATATAATAAGGTGTTTTTTCTATGGATCAAGCAATGTGCCATTTCAAAACATGTGGCCTTAAAATCCACAGCAATATCATAGTTCAAAACTCACCCAACTCCCGTCATCTATCTCTATCCATCTCATTATCAGGCTCTGTCCTTATCAGCCCAGTAAATAAAGCTTATTGCATTGGTGCTTTCATTAGTTCTGCTCTAATGCAGTTTAGATGCCCCTATAGCATTGAATTAAGAAGGTGCTCTCTTTAAGAAAGAGAGTATGCAGGAGGTTACATTACACAGCATTTAAAGGGTGTACATCCCTAAGAAACATAAGAAATACACTACCACAAAATGATTTACTCAATGTTAATAGTAATACATAGGCTACACAACACGAGTGCTAATATGGTCTCTGGATACCATACTATACTGATTCAATATATTGAATTATGATCTGAATAATGTTATGATATTTAGGAATTCACAAGTGAAAACAGGACAACTTACCTAATAGTAGACCTTATCGAGGCAGATTGTTTTATTATCTCAAGGGATCTTATCGAAAGCTGTACCCTCACAAAATAAAGAAGAAAAAGACAAACCTTTATCACCGCAGAAAAGAGAGAGGAGCTTTCTGAAGATAGGGGGGTGATGTTGAAAGCCTAACAGACCTGCATACGGGACCCTCCCTTTCCACGATCCGGCGGGAAGGTGTTTAAACCAGGTGTGCTGTCAAAACAACGGACCCTCACATCCTATAAGGAGGCCGTGGGGGCGGGGCCATCCTGTCAGTCATTCTCTCTTCAACTCTTTCTTAGCGCGCTGCAGTAGAGATGATGCAGGACAGTCAGATATAGGGGTGAATGAAGAATGTTGTGTGTGTGGGTGTGTGTGTGTGCACACATATACACGCATAGACATGTAAAAGCCTTAGTCTGTCAACAAACACAGACTTCTCCAAGACACCAACTACGTGACTGCATATTATATTCATAAATAAGTTATAGATTAGAATCACATCCTGAAGCACGCAGCGCCATGTTTTCAGACTCCGTGGAGCCATTGGGGGAAGGCCATCCGTTTCTCTTGACGAGATACCGTTTGAGGGAGAATAATACAATTGGGATCATTAAATTAGTAACATTCAATAGTGTTTGATTCTTCTTATTCGATTCTAACGTTCATATAACCCTCTTCACCCATTCGTTCCACCTCCATTACTATTGCGCATTTAAACCGCATTTGGGGTAGTTGTGCGTAGTTGTTTATGCCATCTCAAGCCATTCATTGAATCAGACTAGAAATAAGACTGCAACAGTGTTGTGCCTATAAATAATTGATTATCTCTCATATCAGATAATGGTGTTGATTTGGGGCTCTAGCAGTGTTGTAGCTAATTCATCTCTGCTGGGCACCCCTGAACAAAGAGTTGTTGCAGGTAATAGTACCGCCCTGTTGACAGAGAAACAACCAATCAGAGATTAACATTCCGGTACGTGGGCAAGAGTTCTTTGTGCTAATTGGCTGCACTGTTTCAGGGGAGAGTCTTCAGCAGCGTTTTCTTTTGACAAAAGGGAAACTTGGCCCTTAGCGTGTGGTTAATCCTGGGGCTTCAAAGGGAGGCGAGACCCTGACGTGACCTTTAACAATAGAGGCGGAGAGGACAGGAACTCAAACTGGGGGGTGGGTGACTGGGCCCACCTGCTGCCGCTGTGGCTGTTTCCATCCATCAGATTAGCTCCATAACCGTTTTTGATGTTACGCTATGCATATTCGGCTCAGTAATGCACTGGTATGTGTGACAATGCACACGATTTGTGCTGTCCTTAATATGCTGTTTCACGGTGCATTTTGTATTTTGTGTTACAAGACTAGCTGTCTATGCGTCAGCCATCTTGCCTGCATTGTTGATTCAACGTTCTGCAGAGACAGTGTTCATTCAACAGCCCTCTCATTAGAAAATGTATTGCAGTGCATTAAAAGAAGAGCACATTGTACATCGTGATTATGAGTGACTTTGATCGAATAACCTCTGTCCGAGATGATTACTCCTGTATGTTCCCAGGCACACGTTCATTACAAGAACACGTTGGGGTCAGAGTTGATGTGATATAATGTATAGTCAACAGATTGATATCTTTTCAATCCAAGTTGAGAGAAAGCCGGTGTCGGAGGAGTCGTGATCGGCGTGTTTGCTCAGTCCCTGCCCTACCCTGTCCCCATGCTTGTTCTCCAGCCAGGAGGAGAACATCCGCTCCGTGTCTGGTGCAGTCATTAGTGGACCTCCTTTGATCTTGGGACAGGAGGAGATCCGGAGGAGCTCCAGCAGAGAGTGGTGAGGAGGAGGGGGGGGGAGCCGGCAGACTGAGGTCCTTGAGACCCTTTCCAGGGACAGGATATTCTCTCTTGGGTGGCGGGGAGCGAGATGTCTATGGGGGTATTAAGGTGTGTTTACATTGGAAGTCTATCCACCGGTGATATGTGGAGGTCGTAACTGTCCGGTCTGTCACCCAAGGGGGCATGCTCTATAAACTCTCGTCTCATACTCCCATTGGTCAGAGGAACTAGATAGTCCCAACTGCGTTTCCGTTTGTCTGTAATGGTGCATTAGCCAGGAAATCCACCGCTGTTGTGGTTTGGTGAGAAGATACGCAACTGGAGCAGGTTGTTGTGCAGTGGGGTAGAAAATAGGGAGAAGGGCTACTTCAAGCATCCTACATGGGCCTCAGCTGTCTTTTTCCTTCCTCTTTTGATTCTCAAGTATGGCCAGAGGAAAACGGAGGTAGAGGGCAGGTCGGCCTCACTCTAAAGACAGATGGATTATTGGATAATGGGCGAGGAGGTGTTGAGGGAGGAGAAGGAGTGAGTTACAGGTTGGAGCTCACCACATCCCTGGAAGATGAAAAAATATTTGGGCGGAGAGGGTATGTCTGCTGATGGACAAAGTGCACCC
>NC_136936.1:42845840-42860840 GCF_949987615.1 Pollachius pollachius
AGGGGAGAACATTGTTTGGTTTGTGTTTCCTTTACAAGGTCTGAGTCTTGAGTAGCAGGTGCATCATTCGTTCCTCCCAGTAAATATACACACACACAACACACACACACACACACACACACACACACATCTGTAGCCAGACGGCATTTGAGAGAGCGACAGCAGGTGCATGCATTTTTGTGTTTTTTGTTTTTTTCTTTGGAGATGGGATGGGAGTACCAGTGGATGTAGAAGAAGAAAACACTCCTACCGCCACAAGGGGTGTGTGTGTGTGTGTGGGGGGGGTGTATATGTGGATTTGGGTGCATTTGCTTTGGGGAGTGGTCCGTAGAATGTCAGAAAGGTTGCTGCATGCATGCGGTCCGTGTGGGCGTGTGTTTGTGTTTGTGAGAGCAGATCTGGGACCAGTGTTTCTGTGTAGAGTAGTGTGTGTGTGTGTGTGTCTCTTTTCGTTTGGGTTCAGATCAACTAGTGAACAGGCAGAATGAGCACCTGAGCTGTTTTTTAACAGGTTCTGACTTCTCCTGCTGGCAATCTCTCTCACTCACTCTCACTTTCACTCTCACTCACTCCCCCGCCCTCCTCCCCCCAACCCCTGACTGTTTTCCAAGCATTACATAGAAACAACAGGATGCCGCAGACCCCATGGCATTTAGGCTCCCTTATTATATATGTGTTTTTGTGTGTGTGTGTGTGTGTGTGTGTGTGTGTGTGTGTGCGTGCATGCGTGCGCTCGTGCGTCTGGTGTGTGCATGTATGCATGATAAATCGAAGACACACACATGGAAAAATAAGCTCCCCCTTGTCCCTGGTAGTGCCATGGCTGGAAAGAAATGCACACCCCCTCCCCCCCAACCTACCCCCTACCCTACAGCAGCAGTAGCAGCAGCAGCTCTGACCTCACTTCTGATCCTCTCCCCGTTGATCAGCGCCCATGAAGAATACGTGGCTGTAATTCGCTGTGAAGCCCATCTGTAGCCTGGCTAATATTGATAATCAGTTAGCGCCTTGGCCTTTGTGTCTCCCCGGGTCCCGCCATCAGCATAACAATGGAGGATGAAAAATGAGTGCAGGGAGGGTTGTAAGAAAGGAGAATAGAGTCAGAGGGAGCCGGGAAACTATGCAGTAAACGCTGGGGGCCACGCTACGTGGCTTCCTCATGTCCTCCTACACTTGGGTCGTAAAATGATAAGGATAAAAATCACAAAATAAATCGAACAAATCAGGCTGGGGGCGCCTCCAGGGGTCTCTTCTGTTGTGGTGGATGAGTCAGAGCTTGTTCCGGTTTCCCTCCCCAGCATGGACTTGTGGAGCCCCCGCTGGCCTGTTGTATTCACCAAGCTACGCTCCCTATCAACCGATGATCGTTAACCGGTACAAAAAAACATGGAATGGAAATTAGCTTTTGGGATTGGTGCAAGTCGATGCACATGTTGATTCCTCCCAGAGATTGGCTCTTGGTGATCTTTTCAATTATGGATTGGCTTTCCCGAATCTTCTACACTTGCTTGGCAATGCAGAGGGCCTTTACACGACAACAAAAACACACGCATCCTAAATGAGCAGCAACATGGCATTACTGCGCTGTGCTTGATGGATAGACCATCACTGGCATTGAACCCCCACACACACACACACACACACACACACACACACTCCCCCTGCGGGGCCGCGGTAACCAAACTGAGAAATGGGCTGTCACCTGCACAGCCGAGGCAGAAGGGAGGGGGAAAGGACCACTCCGCTATTCCCCACTTCTCCCTCAACTCCCATTAGCTCCAGACACTTCCCATTATGTGGCTCTGTGAAGGGAAGCAGCGCCACATCCCCGTCTGCCTCATGGCTTTGACCCGTCGTGACACGCAGAGCACCCACAGGGGGAGACACCTGCAGGGAGCCCACCCACCCCTTCCCCGTCCAGAACCCCTTTCCCACCGGCTTCGTCCCACGATGGGAACTGGAGCTGGACAATGCCCTGGTCAGACACAGGTGTTGTTTTGCAATCTGGGATGGATATAAATGCTTAGGGTTTGCTGTATCACAGGATGGTATTTGATTTTAAATGCTGGGTTCAATTGGGACGAAGCTAACAACACAATGTAAGATTCAAACATAAGCTGATTCAATATCACTGGGTTATTTTCTTTCTCTTAACTCAACTGAGGACGATGAAAGCCTAACAGAGGGGGAGATGCATGGCTGGGTGCGATGGGAGCATGCAGGCATACGGGCCCATATCCTATAGGGTTGCAGGAGTCGGGGATGGGGGATGTCAAATTGAATCCCTCTAAGCTCTCTTTCTTTCTCTTGCTTTATCAGTCTCTCCACTCTCTTCATTCAGTCACAGTCTCTCGTTTCATCTCTCTCTATCTTCCCCCATTTATTCACACCATCTCTCTGCCTTACTCTCTTGTTTCCTCTCTCTGCTCTCTCGCTTCCTCTCTCTACTCTCTTGCTTCCCCTCTACTTTACTCTCAACTGTTTTTTCTCTGTCTCTCTCTCTCTATCTCAGCCAGCTTGCGGTGCCCCCCTGCTAAGTTTGATAGATGTCCTGTCAGAGGGGCCCACACACAAGTGTCCGTCCTTATCCCGTACATTCTACATGCTGCACTTGAGTGACAAATGAGCTCCGTTAGGGTCTCTGTAGTCTGAGCTGGATCAATGTCAGACTGGCATTCCCCATCTGGTGTCCCGTCCTTGGGTTAAAAAAAGGGGGTCGTTCGATGAAGAATGTGACTTATCTGAAGTGGGCTGGCCCACAACTGCAAAGGGCTGGCCGAATGGAAAGTAGTGAAGCATACGGGTGGCAGACTTTATAACCAGGAGGTCTGTGTTTATAATCCGTATCGCTCCCTGGCGCACACACACACACACACACACACACACACACACACACACACACACACACACACACACACACACACACACACACACACACACACACACACACACACACACACACACACACACACACACACACACAGTGAAAACAGTTTCACTTTAACAGTCCCCTGGTTATCTGAAACCTGATGAGTAGAGTAAAGAAATCTGATCAGATTCTCCACTCCTTTTTCCAAATTGCACATCAGACATTCTTTTTTTGTCATTATTTCTTTCAATTTGAAACAGAGAAGCTGTTTTTTTCTTTTCAGTTTGCCATCCCATATTTGATTTTGCTTACAGAGCTCTGTGATCGGCCACACAGCTGCTCCTTGAGGGACCTCACCCACAAATCACTGCTGGGGTCCTTGTCATCACAGAGCTGTTAAAGACGGCCCTGCGCTCAGAACCAGGGTTCAGTCATGGTGGTCGAGCTCAAATGGGATCTATTCATTTGAAAAAAATGACCAGCCTAAACCAGTTTGAGGGGATCAGGAACCTAAGGTGATCTGGGGAGGGCCTAGTCTGATTTCCTGGTGTAGGGAGGGAGGAATGAAAAGGGCCTGCTGCCTTATTTTTAATATCCGGTTGGAACTGATATGTTTGATAAAACCCTGTCGGGTATGTTTTGAATGTTAATTTAGTCTGTCAATTAATGGGTTATTGATATTGGATTTATTATCAGACCAGCAGACCATGAAAGGATTTTTTAATCTGGATATAATTTAGCGACTTTTATCAAAATAACGTCAAAAAGTCATACATTCAAGAATTGAACCGAGGGCAAAAAACATTACCACAGAACAATATATTATAATACACACATTATATATTAAATACAAACACGCGCACACAAGCAGACACAATTTTTGGCAACAAATAATGGGGCTAGAGAATAAAGAAAGAGACCAATATTGCCCAGCTTCACAGCATTTGTACTATTCTCTCATAAAAACAAAAGTGAAAAGGAAAACCATGGAGTAAGTCATAAAATACAATATCAAAATCAGTTGGCAGTGTGCTCTGTATCCCACACTGGCAAACAAGAAGGTTCGGTGAGGCGGATGAAAGCGTCAGACCCAGATTGCCCCTGTATCCATGCCATAGTTATTATAACCCCTCACCCCCACCACAACCACAACCACCTCCCCTCCACCCTCGGGGCCTTTGTCAGATCATACATGCATCTAATCGGAACGATGGCAATGTCTCTCTCTCTCTCTCTCTCTGTGTTGTGCCTTCTAATGCGATGTCACTTCAGGGCATGCCTCTGAATATGAGGACGGTGGTTCATCGAAACGTTACAAATGGATCGTAGGATTCCCCCCCCCCCACCCCACCCCCCTTGGGATAACACAAATGATTCCAAATGCTAGGGGGTGAATAATTCAGGGAAGTTAGTTTAAGCTTTAGACGCATGGCTGGCTCCAGCAGGATATTTACGTGCGGTCACTGCTCTGATGGTTCCATACTGGAGAGACAGCACTGAGCTGCCAGGAGCTGTGTGGAGACAGGGCAGAGCTCATGGTAACACGTCTCTCCAGCAAAGCTTTCGAGGCATTGAGTTTGTTAGGGAGGAATACTGGCTACTAGTTGTCAGGATTTTAGAAGGATGCATTAGGAATGAATGGATGTATTTATTGGATAAGGTGGTGGTGTTGTTAAGTGACCATGCAACTCAATTATGTTCCCAAATATAGCTTCAGAAAGGAAAAAGGAATGCTTTTTCAAATTAAACAAGAAATAAAAAATGATCTGTCTAATCAACCAAAAAAACAATTGAACATTTGTAACATAAATCTCAATCCATTATTTATAATATTGACATATTGTTTATACGTACTCAGGTTTGATGTCTCAATGATCCAAACAGCCAAAACAGCCATGATATCATAATTAGTTCATTTAATTAGTTCATTTAAGTATCGTAAACGTATTTGTGCAGGAGATGTTGCTCTTCGTGTTCAAGATGTTTTGTTTATCAATTACTACAATTTTTTTGTTAATTTCCGTTGAGCCTATAAAGTCATATGTGTTTAATATATTTGCCCCTTCATGAGAAAGGTTAATTTCTGAGTCTGGATTAAACTGCGTGACATTTTGCTTCTCTGTGTGTGTCAGCCCTTAAGCCTGTGGTGAGCCTTCTGCTCCCATATTCTGTCCTGCAACCTGGGGTGAGAGGGTGAAATGGGTTATTGGTATAATCTGTTGATTCTCTAGTCGCCGTGTTCCCATTTTGCCTCATGTCTTTGATTTGCCAATATATTTGTTTTTGACAGAGAGACACTTACGAATTGGGGCAATTTATGTTTTGTTGATTTACAAGTGAAGATCAAAGCAAAGAGATTTTTTAATAGATGAAAAGGAAGCAAGAGGAAAATATGTTTATTTTCAGTTAAACAGAATGCGTTTCTTTTCAAAATTATATTGTATTAAATACAGACTCAAATATCAGCATTTTTCTTTTAGATATACTTGGCAATATATAAGAAGGACAAACCCAGTTGGCTAACCGTTCTCTATGTACTTATTCTCTTCATTATTCAAAATGTTCCATTCAGGGCAAATCAATCATAAAAAATACACAGTAATAAAAGGTTTCTCACTGGCATGACCAATAACAGATACTATTACGCCTACGTCATGTAAAACGATTTCCAAATCCGTTCATGTTAGTGAGCAGATCATTCCACGTTGAACCTGGATCCAACATGGAGGCTCGCGTCTGTGACCTGCTGCTGCTGTGGTTCAGCATGCAGGCGGGGCCTCGCCCACCTCTGCCCTGTGAGCCCTGTGAGCGCGTACGAGGGCACAAAGACCCGGCCTAGGGTTCTGCTCTTCAGACCTCTCGAGACTCCCCCGTTTGATCCGCTTTGAAGTGCAGCACTTTTACTACGCGTCCCTGATTGGCTGGCTGGCTTCATGAATAATTCATGTTTCGGGGAAGTCGTAGTGTAGTGGCAGTTGTAGTAGAGGAAGAAAATATGCAACAATAGCATGTGGGGGGTGATGTAGAATTTGGCTTCGGAAATCTGTTTTGGATTCACTTCCTGTCCTATTTCTTAATCCACTGCTTTTGCTTTGGACTCTTTCGAGATGCATTATTATATTAATGTATTATTATACATTCTATTATAGATTATTTCTACTGTGTTGATCTAGCCTAGAGTAATTCATGTTTTCCATGGGTTTATTTCCTTACTGCATATCAACCAGTGCATCTCCAAATGATACAGTTCGTCTCTTCTCCCCCTCACTACTCTGTTGACTCTGAAACGTGGCTCGGGCAGAACTAAACACTTTCAGCTTCACACAGCATGTCTAATTGTACCATTTCAATTTATTGTGGACTTTGGTATTGAGAAGAAAGGGTTAAATGAAGCCTGGGTTCCAGAGCTCTTGTGTTACACCAGGGGAATGAGTTCTGTGAGGTTAAGCCTTGGAGCAGAGGACGGTCTCGGTGAGTACAGCAGCCTCCTCACACACGCCAGGGGTTAGGACGGGACCGCCGCATACTTAATTAAAATAAAGGATTATTTCATGGAAATATCCTCTTTCTTGGATCGGTAACCGTTTAACTATCCTTATGGAACAGCTATCATCCACGTTAAAAAAGCATTAGGATGTGGATAGATATATTTTTTCTTAAACCTTTTGTCAGGACCGATTAATAACGTATACCTTTTCAGTTTCCACAGAATGCTATTATACTTCATGTATTTTGGAGTGTTTCTCCATTCCAGTCTCTATAGCATTGTTTCTATGCCTATTAACTGTATTCATCTTTCCCTTTTAACCGTGTCCACCAAAGCAAACACACCTAATTAGATTCCTTTTAAGTCACCCAACCATGTGTGTTGCTGTATGTGTGTGTGTGTGCGTGTGTGTGTGTGTGTGTGTGTGTGTGTGTTTGCGCGAGGATGCTTCGACCGCCCACTCATCCAGGCAAAAGCCTTTGTGGCCTTCAAAATAAGAGGTCAGGCCAACAGCAGACGTGCTGCCCCCCTAAGATCCCGCCTGGCCACAGTAAAGCCTGGCGATGTGCAGCCATGCACGCCCTTATTTTGATGGTGCCAGAGGTGGTGGGTTGTTTGAGTTACCACCATGTTCAATGGGGGATGTGGACCAACCCCTGCAGCTGTCACAGGGAGGCATTATCCTGGGCTCTGATCTCCTCATAGCAGACCCCCCCCCCCCCCCCCTCACACACACACATCCTGATTCACATCAGGGAGCCCCCTGCACAGCAGCCGGCCCCACCGTAGGACTTCAGTGAAAGTCCAGAGTTGAGAAGGGAGCCGCTGTGCTGCCCAACAAAGCAGCGGTCCGTGATCTGACGCTTGCTTTAAAGCTCTCTGTGATTGCTTGTGTTGTTGTTGAACGCCTCACAGTACAACACGTGTCCACTTCAAAAAAGTGCCCACCAGCAACTGGAACAGTCACATGGATCGTCCCCATGTGATTGCGCTCTAAATGAAATATGCTTTTTGAGATAAAATAGATGGAACGGAGCTTCTTGCAGGGATCTTGTAGGAATGTGGAGGTGAGGGCGAGGTCGCTGACCTCCGATAAAGTTCTGGCTTGCAGCTCTTGCATGTCTCGCTAATGTGTAAGAGTATTCTCTCATTTTAGTGTAGTGGTGATGGATGCTCAGGCAGGGGTTGGTTGCATGTCTTTAGAGATTTATAGTTGTCAATAGAATCATATTTGGAAGATTTATTTAAGTTTTAGTGTGGACAGTACTCTTACATTATTATATATTTTATTGTATTTTTATTATTTATATATAATTTTATAAGTTATACTGATTTATTTATATATAATATGAATATCGTTTTTTTGCACATTTACAGTTTAAGTTTAAAACACTAGGACACGGAAGATACACAGGAAGACAGTTGGTCTCTCGAGCCCTCACACTTCCCACTGTGCCTTTTTGTCTGCCTGAGCCGACCAAGGCACAGTGAGAAATGCACAGTCCCGACTCCCCACACTTAAAGAAGATTAGTAGTTAAAGCTGTGTTCATATTTGGATTATGGGAAATCCTAATTCAATGAGAAATTAAATACATGCTGTGTGATACTATTATCACGGTAAAGATACTTATATTTTGCAAGGGCACTGTGGGAAAGGTCCAAAAATCATAGGAATAGAAATGAGTTAAATAATAAGGAATTTACTAAGAAAACTAGGGCATAATTAAATGATCATGAATATCTTTGAATGTATGGATTGTAATGCCATCGGGCTGGAGGTTGACTGAAGGCCTTCATATGCTTTCTGGAATATCTCAAACAAGAATTTCCGGTAACTTCCAAAGCATGGTTAGTTACCTTGTTATCTTCTTTAAAATGATTCTTTTAGTGGTGGCTTTGAAACTCTATTTCAAGGCAATTCAACTACTGTTTTATGAAGGCCATATTATTGAATTTGAAATGAAGGGGGGCCGGAAAAAGCTTCTGCCACAGCAGAGACAGACGTTTGCGCACGCAGAGGCTCAGAAAGTGCTTTTCTCTAGGGAAATAAATACTCATAAATACTAAATAATAAAATAATAAATACTCAGAAATCATCTGCGGGCTGGATCAAAACTATCCGTGGGCCGGTCTTGGACCACGGGCCGCCCGTTGAAGAGGCCTGCTCTATCTATCACCTCATGTAGCTTGTTCCTGAGTCCAATGAAGTAAAAAGAAAAACAAATGATTCTGAAATGGCAAACATCATCAAACACACCAGCCTTTTTTATTATATACTGCTATCGCTCTTCTCCCACCAATAGGATGTATGTGCTCGGTTAATCCACCCGGATCTTCCCATGCGTCAAGGGGTCTGGATGAGGATTACAACAATTATACAGTTGATTCAGAGCACTTCAAAAGCTTGGCTTAGCCAGCGTTAGCATGTAGGCCTTTCAATTAGCCTGCCGCTGATTCAGATCTACACTGATTCTCTTTACCTTTGTGGAAATACCAGAGCAATGCCACACGGGCACACGGGTAGCCGTACATTCATGTGACAGGCGGCTACGGTTTAGCGAGAGTTACACGCATTGTCCTATAGCGTTCCGCTGCTCTCCGCTCTCAATGGAGGGTTTCCCCGGCTGTGGTCGTCCATCCTGCATAATCAGCTTCAGGGTCTCTCACTATGGAATGTATTTGGTTCCTGAAAACACGCTAATTGGATTTGTTCAGGACCAATAGCTCTGCCTTCTACTGTAAGGAGTTGATGAGCTGCTATACAGAAGACCCGGGTAGCTTCAGCCGAGTAATCTTACAGGCGGAAACAGTTTTATATTCAAGGAAGAGGCCCCTTGTTGTTAGGCGAGAACGAGAGCGACAGAGAGAGAGAGAGAGAGAGAGATGAAACAGTTGAGAGTAAAATAGAGAGGGGAAGCGAGAGAGTGAATGAAGGACAGCAAGATAGAAAGAGAAAGGGAGAGAGTGCTCTACCTCTCCATCCCCCCCAGCCCTCACCGCCCCTCTCCCCTGAATCTCGTCTGACCTGTTCTTAAAGAGTCACAAGACGACAAGACGGCTGATTTTGCCTCTACCCGACCCAACCCCTCCCCCCATCCTCACCTAGTGGGCGGGGCCAGCATTATACACAGGTTGCTGCGCAGCCCCGAGTATCGTGTTGCCGGCCCCTGCAGCAGATCACTTTTCTCCCAGCTGGCAGCCGCTTGGAGAGGGACTCAAACACCCGCACACCTGTACACCCACCGTCGCACTCACCTCGCAGGCCTCGTGGACGCCCCTCCTGGGTCCTCCTCTTCCCTGTTCCAGGTCACCTGAGGAAAACACACCTTTTGTCAACAAAAACACACAAAACCAAAAACAAATGAAACAAGGGTGCAAAACTGGAAATGATGATGGATAAAGGTTTGGTATTTGAATACAATAAATGTTTGTTGTCATGCGTTCTTGCTTAAAATAAATTATGGCTGTGATTGTCACTGGCAAAACATTTTTGATTGGCAATTATATTTTACAGTAACCTGGGAAAGCAGAGAGCGTGAATGTCCATAAAAGTCGCTTTCGATCGGTACCAATTATGCCAGAACTCAGTGGATGATAAATGTCTTTCAATTTGGTCCATCCTCCACTTTCACTTCCACAAGCCAGTGTACCTGTCCACCGAGACCTCCCTAATGAATGAGGAGCCAGGGCATTTTAATCTTCATTAGGACTCCAGTTTGACACACCATTATCCCTCGGCCTCACACACGCGTCACTATTTCTAGTCTGCACACACATGTGGCAACAATCAAATAAGCAAACCCATGTACACACACACACACACATACATACATACATACATACATACATACATACATACATACATACATACATACATACATACATACATACATACATACATACATACATACATACATACATACATACATACATACACACATACACACTCTTACAGACGTATAAGGACATATGTACACATCCTTACACACTATACACACACATAGGCTTTTTTTAACATGTATATCTATACATGGCATACATAAACACATTGATCTTATTTGATTATCATGAAAGAAGCACTGTGTAAGGTCCTGTTGTTGTGCCTCTTTGTCTAGCTAAAAGGAGGTAACATATTGTAGGTGATGTGATTCATTTCACAATGCACCTTCTTTGCCTCCACAAAACAGCCCCTTTGTCAATTCTGTATATCAACTGTTTGTACAATTTGATAACATTACCAGCTAAACGAAACACAAAAACATTGCTTTGCATATGTTCTTCATCATATACTATTAGTATTTGTCATGTAAACAAAATATAAACAGAAATTGTTTATTCAGCAGAAATATTCCTATTAGTGCCTTTATCCTTAAAACCTTCCACCACCCGCATTACGGATGTTTCTACTTAAGTACAACAGCTTCCTAACACCAACATCAAGCCTGACACGAGGGTTTCAGCTCAGACACAAGTACACAAGAGTCCTGTGTACATACCCAACGCTAGTCCATCAATGTTCTGTTTACAACGCTGTCTAAAGATTGTGTTTAGATGTGCTGCTCGGGCACTTTTGTAGTTTGCTGTCGTTGATTGAACAGTTTTCTTTCACCAGTGCCAGAAGTCCATCAATCCCTTCTTGTTCGACTATTGTAGCGACTGCAAAGGAGCTAACCAAGTAGGCCGCTGCTGTGTCACTTCCATGGGGAGCTGGTGAATAATGAGGCAGTGATGACACATGGGGCCCCTGGCCACACATTTCAGAGCAGGACTACAGTTTAAGTTATGATCTTTTATGTTTTTTTAAATTTAAATAACCCCATTCACTTTTATTGCATAATAGCTTGTTGAGTTATATGAATAATGTTACTCTGCTTAACACGATTTAAATTATCATGCCTTAGGACTTTTGAGATAAAAGAAGAGGTTAAACCCCCAAAATTCAGGGTTACAACATTAATTTCAACAGCTCCAACTCTTCCCAAGTTTGCTTCCAGGATACATGAAATGCTGAAACTAGCTGAAGCATATTCTCAAAAGAATACCTCAGGGGGGAAAAGCAAAGTCACCATATGAAGTCTCGTGTTTGGCACTGTTTGGCACCTTTCCACTTTTCGCCGGTGTAAAGCCGTTCCAGGTAATACGATAGAGACTTTGACGTCTGTGTTTATTTACAGTCTCCGCTGCCAGCCTTTTCTTGTCTCTCGCTCGAGTCAGCAAATTTGAGGTCTCGTTGACGTTCTCGCTCGACGGCGTGCATAGTAAACGCAGCAGCACAGGGAGTTCTCCTGGTTCGGCCTGGCAGTCAAAGCTCTTCCTCCGCTGTCTCTGCAGCCTAGCCGTTGGGACACCTGCGGCACTGTAACCAGAACCGTGTGTCCCTGTCAATGGGAAGACTGTTTGTGTCTCCTGCTTTTCTGCTCTTTTAAAAAGCTATTCTTTCCCCCCTCCTACCGGGTTGTAGAAAGGGCTGTGGCGGAGGTGAGACGGCTATCTCCGCTGTTGATATTCCCATACGCTCTATTGAAAGCTGCTTGTGTGTAGCCTATATTGGGCATTCAGGATGTACCGTGCTGTTAAGCCCCATAGACTGAATTCTATAGAATGATTAAAGAGAATCTAGCTCAGGGCAACGGTGCCTTCTATCCATTTCCTTTTATCTATTGTAACTTTTTTACAGTGGACAGTTTCCCTAATGACATTCCTTTGGACATGATTAGTTTTAATTAAACCGTTTTTTTCTACCATCAGGACAATGATTTAGGTCTTAACTCCTAAAACGTATGATTTCTAAACACAAGAAGTTTATAATTGTTCCTAAACGTAATAATGGTAAACATTCCCAGAAATTGCAAAATAGCTTGAGGTAGATATGTATGAGGTTGCAAAAGCAACCTCATACATATCCTGTAAATAAATTTACATATCCATGTAAATAAAGCGTCAAACTGTTCAATTTGTTATTTTAATGTTTTTCTGTCTTCCCATTGCACACCTAGCTAGCCTTCAGTAGTTTCTTATGGTGTCTTATTTTTTTAATGAAGTTTCTTATTTCATAAAGCCTACAGATGTGTAAAGAACTGTCTGTCTTCGGTGTGATGGGCTGTCATTAAGCTGTCCTGTTGTCAAAGAAAAACAACTACTTTGAGACTCTTAATTGTGAGAGATCCCTGTGGATCCATTCCGACTCAGCCTGACCTGACTTGACTCAGAGGGGAGACAAGAATCACAAGGGATACACAGATAGACAATGGTGAAGACTTGGCGCCTCAGACAAACAGAACAGAACATGCAAGCTGACTGCTAATGCTCGACATAATGTTGAGCAAGTTAGATATTTTAAGATATTGCCAAAGGATACATCAGAGTTTATTTCAAAGGTTAAATATTCTGCCATTTTGAATCAAAACATTACAATTTCCTGCCTCCTTATTAAGGTTTATAAACCATGTTGAATGTTGTGATGTTTTATCTCTATAGGTACCGTGATACATTGTCCTCTGACTCATGGTGTTTATGAGATAATCAAGGCCCAAAGGAAGTCCCCTCAAGTCCATAGTTACATTAATGACAACACTTACAAACGGAGGCTAATTACTGTACTGTACACTAACAATTCAGTGGAATTCCCTACCCAGCAACCAAATGTTCTCCCTCTCTCTTTCTTCTGATGAAACCAACAGAGAATGAGTGTTTGATTGTATTTGTTTATACATATTACATTTTTCAACATGCTTCAGTTGTCCAGCCCATGGGGTGAGAGTAGAAGGGAAACGGCGAATGGTTCGGGTATCTCCCTCGTTGATAGGACCCCACCCGCCCCCACTCTGCTCTCTCTCTTACACTGTTCGACCGCGTCCGAGACCTTCAGCGCTGATAAGCATCTCTGCTGACGAAACCCAATGCAGGCCTGCATGGCGGCGGAGTGGCCCAACCACATTGTGCGCCGGGTCAAAAGGTAGCGTGTTACAAGAGGCTGTGACTCGGCTGGCTGCCGATATGCGGTTTCTTATGGCTCATCGGTTTTGCGTTGCAAATAAGAAAATGGAAAGAGAAAAACAAACAAAAACTGATGTAGGTGTTGGATTTCCTTACATTGTGTTCGGTGGCTACAACCTGAGTTGTAGCCATGACGCGCTGAATGATATAGGAGGAGAGCTTTACGTCCCGTCTGTATTTATCTCCATCTTCTCTAACCGCGATGTTTATCACTTTAATTCATCAGGTCGTTCTACTTGAAATGGCTATCCTGAAACGGCTGCCTTTGAGTTGGCTCTAGACCTATCAGAGCATAGGGTGGTCGTAGCAGCAGGTGAAAGTGGAGTAAAGGAAGGAAGTTTATCGTTTTAGTGTCAAATGTGAACATGTTATCGTTTTTGAATGTGAAGATAGCCATGTGGTGTGTGTCACTGCGGCCGCCACAACCAGCAATAAAGAGCGTTTCTTCAGCATCAGGTTGGGCCCTGTGATGCCCTTAAGCCTAGGGTCTGCAAAAAGCATGAATAAACTGTTTGCTACCAACAGAAGAACCATAACAACACGTGGGAACTGGCTATTGTAAATGTACAGCAATGCTTCCTGACAGCAGTCGCCTCAAGCTTCAGGGAGTGGGAATGTATAAGACACGCACGCACGCACGCACCCACGCACGCACGCACGCACGCACGCACACACACACACACACACACATTAATCCTTAAAAACATTCTTTGCCTTCAAGCATTCATTACATCTTGCAGCTGATTCAAACCTAAGTGGAAAGTATGTATTTGAACTACATATTTCCTCCTTTCTATTTATAAAATGGAGGAATTTCCCCATTATTAATTCAACTGCTTCAGTGGGTGATCTGGGACATGATAGTTGATCCTTCAATTATCCAAGAAACAGTGGACGGAAAATGCACCTTTAATCCCAGCAACTATCTGTCCGACTCAAACATGTGGGTGTCAGGTTTAAATCAACAGAAACTGAACTAAGTGTGAACTGCGCTGGAATGTTTACATGCCTCTGTGTGTGAGAGGCATTTTTATATCTTCATTTTTGTACTTTTTTTGACGTTTACTTCTTTTTCCACCGGGCCCAAAATCTCGGCACGGCACTTCTCTAGAGCCTGCCACGTCCGACCGCGCCGCACTATAGCCCGGAGTCGAGCGCGTGTGACAAATGTAAAACGTCTCTCATTTTTCTTCAAAACTGTCACCGCCATCCCTTGTGCCCCCCGAGACAGGCTCTCCTGTGTGTCCCCGTCAGAGCCCGCTGACGGAGCAACCCAATGTTCTCAGCCAGGCTTGGCCTAACTTTACCCAAGCGGGTGATGGACGAGAGCACTCCCAGTCAGAGGCTTGTCCATGCTTTAGTTTAGGGGAATGGGTGGCAGGGGTGTATGGAGAGGTGGGGAAATGGGTGGAAGGGGTAAATGGGTGGCAGGAATGTATGAGGGGGTTGGGGTTTGGGTATTGCCCCCGAAAAAACAGGATCTTTTTTTTTGGTTTTGTTTTGTTTCTGGGGATGGCAAGCTGCCCGAAAAGGGAGTCTCATCCGTCACACCATTTCCCCGTCTTCTGGTGTAAAACAAGTATCGAGAGAGGTAGACCTCCTTCTGGGGACGTTCTTTTAACTGGCGTGGGAGGGTCTCGTTGTTCC